>NC_079458.1:30911996-31211996 GCF_903798145.1 Danio aesculapii
GTATGGAAGTATGCGATTTTGGACGCAGCTTCTGTTTGTTGAGAAAGTGTAGTACAGTACAGTAGTAGTATTATTTCAGGGTTTCCATGCTTCTTGAGAGTGCTTGATTTTCATTCATATGAATTCAAGGCCTGAAGAGTACAAACACAGATCCTTGAAAGTGCTTGAATTTAAACTTTTTGGTGTTATTTCAACAATTTTACTGTGCTGCTTTCAATGCCTGAATGAACAAAAACGAAGAAATTCTGAATTTAAAAATCTTAAATTTCAATCTTTTAGATGAACTATTACAAATATCTATCAGTATTTATTAATATTTATTAATACTTGAGCAACTGCATTTGAATATTGCCAGTATAGAATTTTACTAATTGTATTAATTGTATTGTACTTTAAACATGACTTTACCATGGTTGTTTAAAACGGTTAACATTTTTAAAAGTGACATTCAAAACATCATCATGACATTTAATGTAAATATTAGGCATAAGTGAAATGTTAAGTACAAAAAGGACTTTCATGGCGCTAAATATGCTGGGTGTGAATTACAAAGGTGCTTGATATAAGAAAAAAAAAGTGATTTAAAAAGTCTTGAATTTGATGTCCATGAAAGAGCGGGAACCCTGTATTTATTTTATTATTATTTACTATAATTTTGAATTGGCCTTTATTGTTCTATTTGTTTTAATTTTAATTTGAATGTGTACATTGCAGATGTAGTAGTATTTTATTGAAAAAAATTATAATAGTACTTATTATTATTTTAGTTTAGCCTTTATTGTTATATTTTCAGTTTTCATTTTAATTTTAATTGGTTACTAAAATACTATTTTGGGATGTTTTTGTTTTCCGTTTATATTTTATTATTTCAGTTTTGATTTATTTTAATTTAATTTTGTGGTTGTTTTAGTACTTAATCTAATTTTTGTGTTTAAATTGAAATCATTTTAATTTAAATTTTTTATTATTATAATACTTATCATTTCTTTAGTAATTATTAGTACTATGTATAAATTTTTTCCCCCTTTGAACACAATATATTTCATTTTAAGAAATGTTTATAATATTTTGGAACAGTAAACATGTCAGGCTAAATAATTCTAATAAATCATTGACTTCTGCTATCTTCATTCGTTTCAGATCTTTACAACACGCAAAAATAACATACACTTTATAAAACCCCCTTATACCATGTACCATATACCTTAGAATTGGTATAACAAAAAATTTGGGATAGGTTTTAAAAGGTTTTAAAACCTTGACTTTTCTAAACAGCTGTAAACCTTGAAACTGGTTATCATCACATGCCTATATATTACTGGTCTACTTTTAAGATATTGGCTATTTATTAATAATGATAGTACATATTCTGCAATGTAATATTATTTTACATCTCTAATGATATCCAATACCTAAACCCAATATGGCTTTACAAACTACTATCAACCAGCATATTAGGAGTTTATTGAGGCAAAATCATAAAAAACAGATTATTAATAGCAAAAAAACTGCTCCTTCATATAAAGTGTGACCCAAATTTTTGTATTAGACAATTGTATTCACAATTTGTACACATGAAAATGCTTAAATACATACATTTCATTGATCATTTTGTGAATGTTTAGTCATTTTTATTTAGCGAACCGTATCCCAGACTCAGACGCACCAATTTCCCTCTGCATTTAGCTCCATCATGTGTGCTTTGTTTTGCAGCTGACGTTGTTTACAAATCATGTCACTTTGCTGAAGAGAATGACATTCTCTGTTCTTTATATAATGGCTTGTTTGGCGTCTGTGAGTGTGTTGACGGTTCATTCATGTCCAGGCTGCCGGCTGCATGGCTGCTGCGTGAGGCTTCACATGTACCCATTTAGCCTGACAGCTTCTGCCTCGCGTGTTGCTAAGGTCCGGATATGTGCCATAACAACATGTCTCAACAAGTGCGCGGCAGTATTATAGAGTGCGAAAAGGGGTTTAAAAAGGTGTGTGTGTGCGCAGTATAAAATGAAACGCTTAAGTGAGCAGAGAAAGAGAGCGCTGCCCTTTCACGAAATGCTAATACGCTCAAGCTAGCAGGACCACATGAAGTGTCTTTAATGTAATTTGGAAATAAAACACTTAAACTCGGCAGGATCTAATGAAGGGTTTTGGATTCTTTTATGGAAATGTTGATGTTTCCAGCCGAGGACTGAGTTCTGGACCAAATTAACCATATTCACTTAGTAGGGGAGAAAAGGGTAAGCAGTGCCAATTTTTGCTTAACTTGTCCTCTATTCAAGGAGAAAGGAGACCAAGGTAGAACTAATGTGCCTAATTATATTTCAGGATGTCTGCTATCAAGTGAAATTAGAAGAACAAATTTATAACTAGGTGCGATAGAAATATGTCCTGTCAAAAAGGGTGAGCAAGGGGTGATTTAAATCATCGGGGAACAATTTAATGAACAATTGTACATTTTTATGTAAAGTATGAATATGAATGGGGGGGAACTTGAATTTTTTTCATTCCAAAGTCTAATTTTACATTAAAATCTGATGGACATTCTGTAAATCAATGCGTTTGCTATTTAGACCTGTGTTTTTCTTGTTTGTGAAGCTTATCACTAAGGGTTGAGTCACTGGCACAGCTTACCCCGACGCTTCTGGCACACTTTACCCTGCAGCTGTCATTTTGGGAAAATGCTTCATTTGTTGTGATTCATGGCAAATCTTCAGCCAAATAACTTGCCTGGGTTTTAGACTAGCAGATGACCAACACGAATAGTGTTTTAGACTTTTCTTGACGTAAAATATATTTTGATTAAATGATTGGTTTAGTAAAGCATTTTTAGCATTTACTTATCTCCAATTAATCACAGGAAGCTGGAAATGACGTCAAGTTTCCAAGCTTGCTTTTTAACAAGTTCATTGATGAGTCTGTTTATATAATTATGTAAATGTGTGTGAGTATTTAATCAGTTTTTATATTAATTTCAGTAACACTATTGAATAATACACAGATTGTTTATGATTTATGTACAATGTAGTCCCTTTTTAAAATAATATTTTTCTGTCTTTTAGTAGATATGTTATATGAGAGGCGTTATGTTTTATACATATGTTATATTGATATTATGTGTTATTTATACAGTTGAAGTCAGAATTATTAGCTCCCCCTGAATTATTAGCCCCCTTGTTTTTTTTTTCTCCCCAATTTCTGTTTAACGAAGAGAATATTTTTTCAGCAAATTTCTAAACTAAATAGTTTTAATAACTTATTTCTAATAATATATCTGATATTTATTTTATCTTTGCCATGATGACAGTACTAATTTTTGACTAGATATTTTTCAAGGCACTTCTATACAGCTTAAAGTGACATTTAAAGGGTTAACTAGGCTAATTAGGTTAACTAAGCAGGTTAGGGTATTTAGGCAAGTTATTGTATAAAGATGGTTTGTTCTGTAGACTATCGAAAAATATATAGCTTAAAGGGGCTAATAATTTTGACCTTAAAATGGTGTTTAAAAAATTACAAACTGCTATTATTCTAGCCGAAATAAAACAAATAAGACTTTCTCCAGAAGAAAACATATTATGAGACATACTGCAAAATACACCAAACACAAGAACTTCATGTTTGGTAAAGAAAAAATAAAAACAAAATAAATAAATAGAGAGTTATAAGAGTCTACTTTTGTATGCTGTTTAAACAAAACTGTGTGCAGGTATTGTGTGTCCTGTCATATTGGAGTGACAATAAGTCTCTTGTTTTTAAATTTCCTGACATTAAAATAGGATCCAAATCCCAGTGGGCGGTTTTCCCTGCCCACTGAATTGATTTACAGGCGCCATGTTTCTATAATAACATGTGTACACGTCCACAGAACATTTGTTTTGCAAATAAACTGGGATTAAAACATTTGTTCTAGCTCTGATTTTTATTAGTTTTATAAGTTTAAAACATTTTTAAAACAGAGCATGTTTGTAATAAAGAGAGTAAAATCGCTATGTAATTCTTAACCACAATAATCACCACTGGCCGCATAGTGTCAATAAATGTGTGTGTGTGTTTACTGCAAACGACATTTGTGTGAGACTCATTATTTCAGAAAGGCTTGAATAGACTCCACCACAAATACATGAAAAACTTGGTATTTTTGACAAATGACCTAATTTCAGCTTCATCTGTGTCTGTCTCTATCACCGACTGCTGTTTATCATACATTATAAAGGAGAAGCAGACATGCAAGTACAAGCAGTGGGTGGGAAAAAGCAGCTTATTTGCATTTAAAGCCACAGGCTATAAAAACAGCTACACTGTACTGAGACGCCAAAAATGGGCAGATTCTGGAGGCTATAATACATACTCTGATGGGTATTTTGAGCTGAAATGTTAGACACAATCTGGATACACCAAAGGCTTATTTTACATCTTGTAAAAGGGGTACAGTTGGTGCCCTTTAAATAAAAGTTAAAACGTTATTAATTAACTTTTTAGTTATTATACTCTCAAAATCATTCTACAAAACTTTGCAGTTTTTTAATATAAAAAAAAATAAATTCAGAAATAGCTAAAAACAATATCAGCAAATTCTGCCTGGTGATAAATTCACAGTCATACCTCCTCTTATCAGGACAATAATGATAACGTTAAAGATAAGCAAATCAACTGTGACTGATATGGCTACCCATACACTGTGCATCAATAACTAAAACTTTTATTAAGGGTGCAGTTCAATTACACCCTAATCATGAGATTTTGATTAACATATTTTGTCATATCATAGATTTTGTCATTGATTATCATTATTTCTTTGTCATCTGTTATGACATTGACACAAACTAGGGCAATAAATATTGCAAAATTAATACAGATTTACAACATAGTTTGAATAGCTCTATTTGATGGTTTTATGGGAGGTCTAACAGTATTCAGATACAGAAATTAAATAAACACAATGCAAAAAATACTTTCCTTACTACTACTTTGTCTTCTTTCTAGTCCAAAAATCTACAAATTCTTAGATCAAGTAAAAATATTGTTAAGTTTTTAACTTCAGAAGAAATAAGTCAAAATTGAGAGTTTTTAATTTAAGTAAATACATTTTTATTTTAAGTAAATAAAATGTAAAATGAATGTAAAATGTAAAAAGTAAAATGATCTGTCAGTGGAGGAAGTAAAATAATCCCATTTTTCACTTTGAAATATAGATATTTGTACTCAAAACAAGACAAAAATTCTAAGCTAGAGAAACTTTTTTTGTTGTTGTTTTTTTGGGGGGGCAAAAATCATATAAATTCCAGATAAATACAGTTATATGCAATTCGGTAGCTTATGGTCAACTATGATTCAGACTCAACGTTGCATATCTTGCAATATGACTATTGCAAATGTGTATATTGTGATATTGCTGAAACAATTTATTATGCAGCCCTAACATTATCACAAAAATCTCAGAAATCCTCAAAATTAATGTTTTTTTCCCACTAAAATAAAAAAATAAAATAAAATTCTTTCAGTGGCTTGCAACACGGCATCAATTTTGAATATTTATTGTAGTTTAATGGAGTACTAACCCATTAAAACTTTACTAGCGAGAAACTGGTTTGCTTTATCCAATCAGATAACTTGGATTGCACTCATCTGGCTGTCCAGTGGAATATTTGATGTTGCTCTCAGTTTATATTTCACACAGTGTGGTACTTGGAGGCTTTAGTTATCCAATACAGTTTAATTGATATAGTTGCATATGGCATTTTGTATTCTGATTAGGTTACTAGTCTGAAAACTCTGGTATTTTCTTTACAGCTGGTGGTTTAAAATGACCACATTTCAAACAGAAGTGTACACAGATTTCCCTCTAACTGTGATTTTCATTGTGTGAAATTATTTTCAAATTTATTAACGCTTAACATAGCCAGATTATTCTGGACTGTTTAAATAATGTCAGTGACTCATGTCTCATTTCTTCTTTCTCTTTATCTGCATCTCACTATCGCTCTGCAGAGAAAGCCGCTGCAGCCAATGAGGATGAAGTGCAGAAGGCTGATGTGTCGTCGACAGGCCAAAGTGTTATTGACAAAGATGCCCTTGGACCAATGATGCTGGAGGTGGGTCTGTTGTGCTGTGTTTACTAGGTTACACTGGCTCTACAGTGCATGCAGACAGACACGACCGAGGAATAGTTCACTCTGAACCATGTATGGGGTGGCAGAGTCGAAGTGAATGGCTTCTTGTATCTGTTCGCAACAAAGAATTTTGTGATAAAAAATTTGGCTGCCATTTGATGTTTAAATCCATCCTCATCCCGTCGCTAAATAAAGACCTCATGAGGTGACGGTTTAAATCTTGTGAATATTTTTGCTGTGAAAAACATGCTCAAGTATAATGATGTGTCTGTGTTACTTTAGTATTATTTATATAATGTTCCGTGTTTGAAAAATAAATCAACAAATTAAAGCATTATAGAAATTAATAATATACTGTAAAAAGCGTTTAGATAACTTTAAGTGAGTAAACTCTTTGCTTTTTAAGTGATTAGTTGCCTTAAATTTTAGTAAATTATATTAAAAGTAAATTATTATAAAAACTTCAACTTAAAGTTCCGTGAAGTGCATTGAAATGTGCAATTTTATTCAATATATATTAATTATGAGATAATTTCATCTGAAACATGAAGACAGGGTGGGACATAGAGTAGCTCCCCCACTTATAAATAGCAAATAGTGCTTCATTTTTATCACAGCACTGCCAGTGAGAGTGGTTTAGATCAAGCACATCAAATGAAAAGCAATTGAGACACGTTATGTATTGTGTTTCACACATCGGATGCCCTTTCAGCTGCAACCCAATTGGGAAACACCCATACACTCTCATATTCTCACACACACACTCATACACTAGAGACAATTTTAGCTTACCCAATTCACATATACCACATGTCTTTGGACTTTTGGGGAAACCGAAGCACCCGGAGGAAACCAACATGAAAACAGGTAGAACATGCAAACTCCATACAGAAATGCCAACTGGGCCAGCCGGGACTCGAGCCCAAGTGGTACTGACTGCAGAGCCACATGGGCAGAGCTGAATTTCTTGCATGTGATGTCACTGGGGGTTGGGATTAGGGGCGGGGTAGGTGTGTGCATTAAAACAGCTTATAGGAGGAGCTGGAGCTTCAGTTCCCCCTCATTGAAGGTCAGCTTCACCCAAGTGGCTTTGCAGCGAGCACCCTCTCCTCGAACCAGCGACCTTCTTGCTGTGAGGCGACAGTGCTAACCACAGTGGCAACTGCAAGCTTTGGATGTTAATATCTTCTAAATGCAAATTTATCACAGTTTTTGTAGCACACTAGCTTGTACAGTAGGTATCAATCAATTCATAAAGTTCTCATTAACAAAGAGTTTACTCTCTTTTTTTAAAGTAACGTAACTAATCACAGTCGTATCACCCTGCAGTCCATGACCTGTTACTCACTATAGCTAAGTAGGGCTGCGCCTGGTCAGTACCTTGATGGGCGACCACGGGAAAGCTAGGTTGCTGTTGGAAGTGCTATTCATGAGGTCAGCAGGCGGCGCTCAACCTGCGCTCTATGTGAGTCCTAATGCCCCAGTATAGTGAAGGGAACACTATACTATCAGTGGGCGCTGTCTTTCGGATGAGAAGTTAAACCGAGGTCCTGACTCTCTGTGGTCACTTCTCGTAAAGAGTAGGGGTGTAATCCCGGTGTCCTGGCCAAATTCCTTCCATTGGCCCTTACTCATCATGACCTCCCAATCATCCTCCGAATTGGCTGTATCACTTTCTCTCCAGTCCACCTAAAGCAAGTGAATGCTGCACAATGGTGGTGGTGTGGAGAGACCCCCTCCCCATGATTGTGAAGTACTTTTGGTGTATGAACATGCATGATAAATGTGCTCTATAAATACATATTAGATTACATTACAATCACTTTTTACTGTGTAAAAACAACGAAAGAGCACAAAAAGATTACAAATTTTTAAAGTAAAATATAAACTAAAACTCTTTCAATAATTGAAATAAAGCTAAAATGAAATATAGCTTAAACTTACAAATGTTTTAAAAGTTGCCTTGTTGACAAATTGAAGTGAGTCCAATATTTATATTGTATTTGTTTTTAGCTCAAATGCTGAAAAAAAGATTTGTTTTTTAGTTGTAGCAGTAGTTTGATTGTTTGTCATTAAACACACTCATTATTTTTCAGTCCTGTTTATTTTGCTGAGATAAGTAAAAATAAAAAGACTTTGTTATTTTTAGTTGAACTACCCCTTTAAATAGCCCTTCCACTCTCACTAGTGCAAAGCAAGACTTCCGTCAGTCGTCTCAATCCGGCAGGACGCCCAGCTCTGAATGAATCCACCCATCCAGCCGCTCCATCTTCCTCTCACACCCCTCTCCTCTTTGGGGTATTTATAGCCTCCGAGGTCCTCCGTCACCGAATCAACACCAAGCGGATGCCAAATATAGCCTGCGTGCTTGTGCGCTTGATCTTCCATCTGTTTGAAAGGGCCGAAGGAAGGGACAATTCACACCCGCACGCTATAATGCACCTAATTAAAAACCACTTGTGACAAAAGGCCAGCGAGGGGGGAAAACTCTCTGGCCTTCTCCACCCCCAGCAGCCCCTCCCGGGGGCTCGTCCGGGCTCCACACACTCGTGCACACAAACAGGCCTTGTGTAAAGCATTTGCAGTGCTGCCCCACTGAAAAAGCCCATTGTTTGCTAGTGGAAGCTGAAGTGTGAGCAGCCATAGGATCCGCTAAAGCAGCTTTGTGTTCTTCGGAGCAGTGTGTGGGGATTTGCGGCCAAGCTCGCAGTGCCACCGTTTTTCAGTATGTGTGGGTCCGTTTTCGGTGTTCGCACCTCACGATGAGCTTGGACCCTTTGTGTAGGAAGTTATGCAAGCTCCCTCAGTGGGACAGCGAGGCCCACCCGGCTCCATTCATGTTGCAATACACGTCCATCAGCACTTTTACAGAGTTGCATAAGTTTGGCTAAATAAAGGTGGCTTTGGCATTCCTCCGTGTTTACTCTGCGATGTTTGCTGAATGTGCCCAGCAGATGGCCACATCTAGAGCAGCCTTTTCGCTCGCTTTCTCTCTCCTTTTCCATCCCTCGCTCGATCTTCTCTCTGGAGGATGGAAGTACATTTGTTTTTAGCTTTTCTTTTTTGTGTGTGTTGTTTGTGAAATAATTCTCAGCGCTCTGTTTGTTTTGCTGATAAAAAGATTTAGAGCTTATTACGCTCCGCCGCAGATTAAAGAATGATTTCCGAGCTGCTGCTCCACATTTCTAAAACAAACAGCAGCTTTTATAGTGATCGCTATGGGCCCTCAGGGGCCCGACTGCATTCTGAGGCCTAATTGACACCATCTTGATAGGTAATGCTTGACTTAAGGCGGTGTTCTTTCAATTAAGACTCGTCAATATCATTTCTGTCACACGCTATGAAGCACTGGCGTTTAGGAGAGCTCTTTTATTGTCGACACAAGCAGGCGAGGAAGTGGCATCTTCGCTCAGATGAACACATTAAAGATGGCAAATTCTGAGTAGCTCAACCTGTGAAGCTGAAAACTAGAGAAGAGGATAAATCGGTTTTATTGTTCAGAATTCAATCTGTTTAAATAATGCTTTTTAAATAATTAAAAAACATACAGTCCAGTATTTTAGCTCTTGACAGAATAATCACTGATTCTATCTCAGTTATGGAAAAATGAAGAATTGATCAACCTGCACTAAAGATGTGTCCTGTCAATGCTAAATAATGTTCACTTTACACATCACAAGATCAGATTTAAATGATTAAATGAAGTGAGGATCAAACTGTGGAATCCAGATGATAGCTATCATTCAAAATGTTGTTGTCATTTTTTTTTATTATTCTTTTAGTCAGTAAAGAAGTATTCAATTGATTCTAAGTGTATTAATTATTAATTATATTAAAAGTAATTTAATTAGGTTTTATATTTAAATAAATCTACTCCTTTGAACTACAGGACAGCAGCCTTTAACAGTGACAACAAAAATAAATATTAGTTGAAGTGTGAATCAAGAAATATTAGTAAATCAAGGATACCACTTTATATTAAGTAGCCTTAACTAATATGTACTTAGATTGACATTAATCATTTGTTACAATGTACTTTATTGTTAAGTACTCTACTTATGCTTGATTTAATATCTGCATGTAATTACATTGTAATCGATACCTTAAAATTATGTTGGCTTGAGAAAGCCAACAAACTGTTATGCTACTTAAGCTTAATATTTTTCTACTACCAAACTTTGGCCAGACCTTTAGACTAGTGTTGACTATATCATTAGTGACTCGTGTTGCTATATCATTTTGAACTGATCTGGCTTTCAGTTTTCCTGAAACTGACCTGGAAACCTCTAAAAATGCCTATTGACTTAACATTGGACCAAA
The DNA here is from genome assembly GCF_903798145.1 of Danio aesculapii. Classification (NCBI taxonomy): domain Eukaryota; kingdom Metazoa; phylum Chordata; class Actinopteri; order Cypriniformes; family Danionidae; genus Danio; species Danio aesculapii. Next base: position 30,922,427 of record NC_079458.1, read on the forward strand.
TTTTGATGCATCAAAACTTCGAAAGAGAAATTCTTAGAAACATGTGATCTTCCACAACTGAAGAGGCTGCCACCAAGCTGTGTAAATTTACATATTAAACTGGGGTGTAAGTTGTACCCCTAGGGTGCAAGAGTGCCCCAAATTTCGATTTACAATGGTGAAGAAACTTCCACTCAAAACATAGGGTATTCAAATCCCATTGACCTAACATTGGACCAAACTCCCCCTTACTGACTCTTTGGGCTCTATTTTAATGATCTAGGCACAAAGTCTAAAGCGCATGGCACAAAAGTATCAAGGGCATATCCGAATCCATTTTTGCTATTTTAAGGATGGAAAAATACGGTTTGCGCTGCGGCGCATGGTCTAAGAGGGTTGTGCTTATTCTCTTAATGAGTTATGGGTGTGTTTTGAGAATAAAGCAATCAGAGTCTCATCTCTATTCCCTTTAAGAGTCAGTTGCATCACACCCTGGCACATTTGCTATTTACATGGCAGACTTTGTAAGTGGAAAAACGGAACGCTTCACTAGCAGAAAACAGTTAAACAGATTATCTGCAGCGCAGGATAAAGAACGAACCTCCTCCAATTGGCCTCTTTACTTTCTCTTTTTCGTGGATAAGGAAAGTGTATTTTAAGTATATTTTAGTTCCTCAAAATAGCAATGCGCCAGCAATGCGCCTTAACTCACCTTTTTTCTAGACCGGAACACCCATGAGTCTACAAAGTGGCGCAAATAGATTTGCTATTTAGGCAACATAGCGGAAAATGGGAAAATTAAGGTTGCGCTAGTCTGAAAATAGTAACACATCGCGCCATACGCATCTTGCGCCTTATTGCCCTTTATCTTCACCACCCACCACCTTGTTACTTTCACCAGCCCCTTACCCCTACCAACTCTTCAAATTCAACACCCACTGATGCCGATGCGCAAACTGCCTTTGAATCTCGGCGCAGTCTTTCTCAAGAGAACATCAAAGTTCGTCAACAAACTTTAGGTTCTAATTACATTAATAATTACACTGAGTTGACCATACCTTATACCTTAACCCATTCCTAAAAATACCCATACAAACAAACATGTCCCTAACCTTACCCTTAATAACACCAGAAGTGTTCTTCAATACATTATGAACACAGTAAGTACATTGTATTTATTTTTTTGAATGTAAGCACAAGTAGTTAAGGCCACTTAATATAAAGTAGGACCAAATCAAGCAACATCTTTAAAAGATCATGTAAAGATAGGAATAATAGCTGCTGAAAATTCAGTGTGAACATCAGATAAATTGAAAATTACTCTTTAAAATGTATTAAATAGAAAATAGAAGTTTGGTGATGTAATAATTACTATATTTCTGAACATAAAACAAAGCAGAACATTACAATCTAAAACTGATCTTTGAAGCATTAAAAATCACCAAAAGTTCAAATTAAAAAAAGACAAATCAATCTAAAATATTGGTCACAGATCACCTCTAAACAATAAGAGTATAGTGCATTAATCATGTTTTATCAATATAAATATTTTAGGAATTATGCATCATGATTTAAATGCCAACTTGTATCTGATGTACTCTTTTTAAACCAATGCATCACTAACTTTTTTTTTTTTACTGGTGCACTGAGCGAATTGGGGAATCTTCTCATCCCTGGGACGCCTTCACTGTTCACATCAGCGTGTGCGACACAAGTATGAACTCCTAATAGAGCCATATTCTGCAATCTGCATTTCAAATTAGGAAAAACAGTCACTTGACTTCCCCTGTCTGCCTGCCTGAGAGTATCACTCTGAGAGGAAGCCTGTTAAAATAACCTCCCAACTACAACTGCTGAGATCTTCTTGTTTTCCTGCAGCTAATTACTTCATTACGCTTTACCTGAATTGAGAAGTGAAAAGGCTGCTGTTATTATTATGCTCAGCCTTGTTGTTGCTGGAGCCACTTAATCAGTCTTGAGGCTATGAATTCTCATGTCGTAATCTCCTTGACTTCACTTGATCTCTTGTCTGGAGAGTCTACAAGGACTTCTAACTTCTCTGGATGGGTTTTTGTTTTGTTATTGCCGGTTATCACATCCCCCTAGTTCAGTGATTGCACTTTTAGCTGAAGGGGGTGTATACTTTTGCACATATGTCAGCTCGTGCTCATCATGCATTGGTGTTTTTAGTACTAATATCCCATGTTTTTAATATCTTTCAGGCCTTGGATGGGTTCTTCTTTGTGGTGAACATGGAGGGTAACATCGTGTTTGTATCGGAGAATGTGACTCAGTACCTGCGCTATAATCAGGAAGAGCTGATGAACACCAGTGTGTACAGCATCCTGCATGTAGGAGACCATGCCGAATTCATCAAAAATCTCCTGCCGAAGTCACACGGTGAGACTCTTTCTGTTGTCTGATCTTTGTTTGTTTCCCCTTTGTTTAATTTGTACTTCAATGACCTCTTGTTTTCAGGAAAGGTTCATTCCTCAATACTCAAGTGTAGTGTGTACATTTTTCAGACTGTGATTGTACTAATCAGACTGAGCATTAGTAACACAATTAGTAACTTATTTAAATGTATAATATGTATTATGATCTTTTTTGACAGGTATTTTGTCCTCTATGGACTAAAGTGATGTGATTAACAGATTGGTAGTCGTTGAAACAGTACACTTTTAGATGTAAACTGTAATGTTAAGGGGCTTTTTCTCCATAGGAACTATGTAAGTCAGAGGTTCTCAACTTTAGTGGCCTTGAGGGCCAAATATCAACCCAATGAGATGCATGGGGCTACTTATTTATATATTTGAAAAAAAAAATTATTTGTTTAAAGAAGGCTTTTGACAGATGTGATACATTGGTTTTCTATGTACCTCCATAAAAGCATTTTCATTATCCACTTTTCTTATTTTGGTCATCATCAAAGTAAAGTAAAATGTAATGAAAGGTTCAATAAGGATTGGACTGTAGTCTCGTGTTAGAATATGAAATTATACTTCTTTAAATTTAACTTTTATTCAAAAATAAATATATATATATATATATACTCAGCATGTTTTATAAAGCATTATAATAATGTTAAAAATAAATGTACAAAAAAAATAGTGTGCTTTTTATGGCCCGTTTTCACTGAGTGGTTCAATACGGTTTTGTATGCTTTTATGGCTGTTTCCACTGTCAAAAGGTATCAAAACGCGAATCGTACCGTACCACTTTTTGGGTACCCTTTTGAAAGTCTGTATTTACCTCGGTTTTGGCATCACAGTTTGGTACCGGTACAGTAATAACAAATCTCCAGTTCTTGCCTTTTCTGTTTATTTTAAGCATTTAGCTGAAGAGCTTCTTGTGATGCAAAAATACAAATTAAACAATAATTAAAAACAAAGCTTTATAATCAGAAAACTAATTAGAAATTTAAAAAATAATCTCAGCCCTCTTCTAAAACAACGGAAAAACAATATTTATGTACTAAATTCAAGATTATGTAAGCTTTAAAACTGAAATCTCTTTTATTGAAAATGCAGCATGGTGTCCATCCATGCAGCAGATTCAGCTGTGCAATATTATGTGTGTGTGTAGAGAACACACAGATTGACTTAAGAGCTCACATGAAGAAACAATGTCTTATATTTCTATTGTTTATGGATGCGCATGACCATTATACATTTAAGTCTTTTGCAGCACTGCTTGTTTAGAAGATAAAACGATTTCGACTTTCACTGACAACAGCACTCATTTGTCACACATACATCAGCTTCAGATAATTGGACCACTCAGAAGAACTCGGATGCGGGACTAGTGTTGAGCACGTCTGTTTACGTGTAAAAAGTTGTCATGATATCGGTAAAATAGCAAAAGCTTTGTGAATTTATTTTGCATTTGTCATGAGGACACATGAACCAAACTATGACCATCCTATCCTGACGGTTCATCACCAATAATGTACCATTACAGCCCTAGTGCTTCATTAAATGCTGCACTATATGCAGCAACATGAGAGCTGATCAGTCTGCGCAGCTACGAGCCACATTTTAAAGATCAATGAGCCGGATGTTAAATTATGATATATATATATATATATATATATATATATATATATATATATATATATATATATATATATATATATATATATCATATATATATATATATATCATATATATATATATATATATATATCATATATATATATATATATATATATCATATATATATATATATATATATATATATATATATATATATATATATATATATATATATATGATATATTCTAGTAGTATCTTTTACACTATATAAAACCAATTCAGTATCATTCATTTTCAACGTATTCTGGAAGTGGCCAAAAGTGCAGAAGCATAAAAGCATTTCAACCCCATTTACACCTGTATTTGGCATCATAATTTGACTGTCAAAAATATATTTTAAAAACAGATATGAGTCAACCCTTTGTCCCTTTTGCTGCTTCTCATCAACTCTTATTGAAAATTAATGACCTCCAGTTCTTCGCTGCTGTAAATCACTGTCAATATGAACCCCCCTTTACTCGGTGAGGAAAAGTTTGGGAATTGAGCTTGAAATGAGTGACAGTGAGTGATGTGTGTTCACTTCTCTCCCACAGTGAACGGAGTGCCGTGGTCCAGCGAAAACCCTCGGCGGAACAGCCACACCTTCAACTGCCGCATGCTTGTGAACCCTCACAGCGAGGCCGAAGAGACGCAGGATCACGAGGCACAGCAGAAATATGAGACTATGCAGTGTTTTGCTGTGTCTGAACCAAAGTCCATCAAGGAGGAGGGAGAGGGTGAGCCACGGTTTCTTAAAACACTCTTAAGCCACATGAATGGTTCTGAAACTCTAGATTTAATGCTTCAAAGCCAAACGAAGTGACTACTCCCCTTTCATTCCTCAAACAACCCACGTACGAGCTCAATTTACCCTACGTTTTTTTTGTTCTGATGACTTCTTTTGGTTTCAGTGGATGAGAATTGTTGTATTTTGTGTGTAGTTGTTCTTACCGTAAGTGCTGCTGTTTAGTTATCATAAAGGTTAGTAGTAGTTTACACAGTTTTTTATGAGACCGTTCAATCGAAAATGAAAATTCTAAACACACTTTTTTACTTTCTCTCTCAAGTGATTCCAAACCTTTAAGAGTTTCTTACTTCTGTTAAACACTAGCAAGGATTTTTAGAAGAAAGCTGAAAACCTGCGGCCATTGACTTTCATAGAAGAAAAACAACTACTATGGAAGTCAATGGTTGCATGTTTCCAGACTTCTTCAAGATATCTTCTTTTGTGATCAACAGAAGATAGTAAGTCAGATACTGTAGGTGTGGAACAATTAAAAAGTACACATGACAAAATGTCCAAATATATCTTTAAAACAAGTCTTAAGTCTGTAGGGTTGCATTTTTATCATTTCAAATAGCTGGTTTCTGTTTTTGAAATGTCATTTATTTTTGTGATTTATTTTCAACCTAAATACTCCAGACTTTAGAAATCATTCCAATGTTTTGATTTTGTGCGCTCAAGAAACATTTCTCGTTGTTATCAAAATTTGAATCAGCTCTTTTATTTTCAATGTTTTTAGTGAAATCATGTTTTTTTTCAGGATGTTTTTGTTAAGTAGAAAGGTCTTCATAATCTAATTTAATTAAACAAGTGTGGCATTTTCAATTAAATCAGTTTCTCAAAAAAGGTGTTAATGTCTTTTGAAAGTGTTTTACTGACCTCCGACTTTTTTTTTTAACAGTACTAACGCTGTAGAGCTGACCTTTAAGGCCTTTGGACTTAAACTATTCTGAATGTAATCAATTATGATAAAGGTAATATTAAGTTCAAACTGATACCACCCTTTCCAGATCAAGTCTAGGGCCGGGACACACCAAGGTGATGGTTGACCATTGAGCTTTGACAGTACGGCTAGTTGGTTTGGTGTGTTTCACACATCGCCTCTCATCAGGTTAATGTTGGAGCTCATTGGCTCAATTCAGCATGTAGTATCGCCGTTGGCTGAAGAGAGCGATCTAACTGGTTATTCAGCAACGAAACAGAGCGCAAATTTGACATCGAAGTAGGGATGCAATGACTTCTATACTGTATTTTAAAGTGTTATTTATTGCTGCTCTGTAATCAAGTAATACAGTACCAAATAATAACACCAAGTAATAATAAACAAACAATAGTCTAATTCTCTTTGGACTTAAAATTTTTTTGGCATTTAACACAAGTAATAATTTTACACTGAAAATAAAAGACAGAACTATTGATAAAAAAACAAAAATAAGAATAATTAAAATGGTATTTGTCTAATGTAAATCTAAGCTATATGTTAGCTAAGTATTTTCCTTTTAAAGAGAACAAATTTAGTCAAAGCCTGCTGAACCTTTATTTATATAATATTACAAAACTGTTTGGAATTTTTTTAAATTTTGTATTTATTTTTTTCTCTTTGAAGTAGAAATGTGTATATTCCATAAAAAATATAAAGCTGACCAGTAAGTTCTTGTCACATGACTTACAGTGTCCTTGCAGCATTTTTTCAACAAGGTGCTCCTGAAAAGCGTGAGCGCGTCTCTCCCAATATGCGCACACAAGGCGCGCACCTGCATTGGAAATAACGAACTTGTACACACAAAAGACGCAATATGTAAACAGCCTCTGCCATAGTTAATCCAGTCTTTGTCTTTATGTATTAGCCTTGGTTTACAAGCTCGGAACTTTAAACTAGAGTACAGTTGACATAACTTTGTTTAGTTGCAGCAGATTTGTTTTGTGCAGAAATGCGGTGTTAAGAAGCCATTATAATTAACTAACTATGATGAACTAAAGTCCGGTTAATAGTGAAATCGACACAAGAAAATATACTACTGCCTCTCCACCAAGCAGAAAGGCACGTTCTCTTGCGCAGGTGGAGAACGCGGCTCTCCTTGGTGTTTTCACGCTCAGCATTTTGGTCCAGATGTGTGCCAATGCGAGGCAGCAGCAAAGTTGGGTTTTGTTGGTGCTAGAGTGCAAGGTGCATCAGATTGGTGTGTCCCAGCCCTAATACAGATCCTATAATTTTTGGTAGTTATCGCTATGTCTGCGTTTTCATTGCATTTGAAATTTTGAACAAATATTTGGTAGAGAAACCAAAGTTGCCTTAATTCATTTAGAAAATATATATCTGGAGTCATTTTAACACTTAATTATCTCTGTTAACTCTTATGCGCGCAATCGCACCGTTGTGATCAGCCTTGGCCGGTCCCTGAAGCATACGATCACACCAGTGTGATTAGAACATCAGAGTGCACATCATCAAATATTAATATTCAAATCTAACAGCGCATGGCACCGAAAGAGGTGCGCAGCGCTTGTCATAAATCAGAATGTATCCATGCTTCAAACAAATAACATTTATTTTAGGTTTAAGATATTCAAATACACATAACTACAAACAAAACATAGTATTTAAGGTTTGTGAAATAAGACTACAATAGAGACGGCAATAGTTATTTTTCAATAGAACTGGATGATGTGATTTGTTTACGTAAGATACACACTGTGTTTATGTTACTAGAATATTTTCTTTATTCCTCTCCCAGGTAAACAGTTGCTTACCTTCATGTATTTTGGCAGAAAGTTAGGAATAAACATGACATGAATCCAGCAGCTCGGATCACTGCTGTGATTGTTTTTAGAAAGGATAGGAGATGTGATCAGATATTTGTTGTTTGAAGAGATACAGCAGCAATATTAACAATATTAACAATAATAAATTACACATTAATTGTATTTTATGAATGTCTACCCCTACCTCAACCCTAAACTACCTCACGGTAATGAAAAAAATATTATTTGTGTCACAAAAATAATGCTACATTGATGTAAGAATTCTCAGCTGTGTTCCATATAGACTGCAGGAGAGAGTAAAGTCTAGATGGGATACAGGTGAGGATACTCACTTCAATATAGCACAATCTAATTAAATACAACAGCTGTGTCCCATCTAACTAATAAAATACAATTAATATGTAATTTAATAAATAATACTTCTTGTTAACTTCAGATCGCAGCTGTGTCTATTATCTGTATCAACAACAGTGGTGTTCATTACTGGTCAAATAACAAATAATACGATCAAATTATTAAACTGTTTAAAAGACAAAATAAATGTTCTATCACATATTTGAGAATCAGAGTATCAGTGATTTCACAATAAAATTAGAACATTTGTCAATATTTACAGAAAAGGGCAAAAAGAAACAAAATTCAATATATATATATATATATATATATATATATACATATATATATATAGATCATTGGAACTGGTGGGTCACATGATAAACTTGACGCATCACCCAGGGAACTTTAGAACGAAAAGGATTCTAAGTAACGACAGTGTTAATTTCGTTGATAATTTTTGGTCATAATTTAAGTTTCTACCAATAAAAACTAGACAAAAGCTAAATAAAAATTAAGTGATGATGACAACAACTATAATAAAAATTTACTGACATTTTCGTTGACTAATAAAAATATGACGAGATAGTGATTGGGGGACGTTAATCTTAGTGGGAATTAATCTCAGTGGGTGATGCCTGATGCACACACACACACACATTTGAAAAGTAACTGGTCCATAGTAGACGCAGGATGCGATTACATCATCTTCCATAGGGGTGTCTGTCTGATTAAACTATAATAAAATGGCAACTGAGAGAAAAGGAAGATTCACGTTAAGTGTGAAGATTAAAAAATACGTAAACCATATGGGAAGAAAACAGCTGATAAAAACAACAAATCTAAAGCGACATCAGCATACCTGGGAATTATCCCGAAAGTCACGAAAAGTTAATCTCTGATCTTTTTTATTTACCCGAGTGTGTACTTTTGCTAGCGTAGATTTAGTCGACTAAAATCTTATGAAATTTAGTCGACTAAAACTAGACTAAAATGATTCTAAAGACTAAAATATGACTAAAACTAAATCAAAATTTGCTGTCAAAATTAACAGAGTAACGGTCACACACAAAAAAAAAACTCACGCTGGAGGGTCAGCTGGAGTATTTAAAAGTCACACATGAAAGGGTTAACATTTCTTAAATGTATCTGTAACTTCTACTTTTTGTGTGATTACTATTGTATTTTATCTTAAATTGAATGCCCCAGTGCATATTAATGCTATTCCATTGCAGAGGCACAAGAAATGGCATTCACATTAATAGGGATGCATTTATGTACAGTATTTGAGGTATACATATTATAAATAGCTGTAATTGCATTACCTAAAAATGAAAAGTAAAAGTAGAAAATTAATTTCTATAAGTAACTAGTTACTTTGTAACAAATTTTACCCAACACTGACTACAGCATTTATAACATGTCGTACATGAAGCATCAACTTTTGGTATCAGCCAGTTTTGGAAAACTTTTCCGTCCACCTCAAAGGTGTGAGGACAACTCCCAAGAGTTCAGAGACTCTTTAAGCGTCGGTCACTTTACTAATATAGAAGCAAGTCTCAGTGTTGACAGTCTGTCATGTCACGTGAGAGATATGAGTCTTCCAGTGCCTGAAAAACAAGCCCAGAAAGCAACAGCAGCACTCGTGGAACATGCATTCACATCCCGCCCAGAGAAATGTTTCAGTCTGTGATTCATTTGCTCTTTTCCTCCTTCTCCTCCTCCTCTTCCACCTCTCGGAGTCACCCAGAGTTCAGGGTGCATTTGAGACCCACATCTCCACTGGATCATGTTGGCTTTGGTTTTTGGCCCTGGCTAAGGTTTTAGAGAGTGTGTGTAACAGAGAGATGAGAAATGTTTAATGTTGCTCTTCCCCTCTCTCTCTCTCTCTCTCTCTCTCTCTCTCTCTCTCTCTCTCTCTCTCTCTCTCTCTCTCACACACACACACACACACACATGCACACAAACACACACAATGTTTAATTTTTGCTGGGCACTGTTGGTGTGTTGAGTGATGGAGCGTCTCTCTTTATGGCCCGTGTGTGCCAGCTGCTCTATTAGCCAGCCAGTTCACTCTGGCGCTGGAGAGGGACAGGAGGAATGTGTATGTAAAGAGGGTTTATTACAGAGACTGCGAAGCTGGGTCTTCGTGTAGTTTGGACTGAAGACCACCCAAGGGTCTCTGCAACAGCCGCTGTGCGTTTTGCATGTAATGTACAAGCGTGTTCACTTTAACTCTGATGTAAACAAAAGGACCTGTATCTCCGGCGCTAGTAAAACCGAGGACATAAGGAATGCGTGATGGTGTGATTCAGGAGTTTATGACTTAATGAATCATTCAAACAGATTTGTAAACATAGAAGTCACAGCTTTGAATCATTCTGACTGAATGAACTCTTTGAATCAGTCATATAGATTACTGAATCAGTGTTTTGGTGCTTGAAGAACTACAAGTTAACTTTTGGGGATTTCCTTATTGATGTTTGGGAACAGTTTGGGTCAAGTTGTAGTTGAAACTGCAGTATGTCTTTTGTTTTGGGTAGCAAGGAAGTACATTATCAGACAGTGTACAAAACCATGTCTTTATCTTAGCCTAATTTACAATGGCTATGCTTACATGGACATCAATAATCAAATTATTTGCTTTAATCTGAATAAGACAATATTATGATTAGGTGTTTTCATGAGTTGCTTTTTGAATGTTTATTTCATGATCCTGTTTTACATGTTATAGCACATGATTCGATTATTGTCATTATCGATTTCTCTTTAGTTCGATTATGACCTAAATCGAATTAAATTAATCAAAAATCGCTTTTTACGTGGTAGACTTTTAATCAGAGTATTGTCTTAATTGTATTAAAATCAGATTATTGGTGTCTATCTAAACATACTCATTGATAATAATCTTTAATGTAGTGTAGTAATCTTGTCATAATAATGTTTTATAATTCGAAAATTAGATTTTTTTTTTTTTGGCTGAATTATCCCTTTAAGACTCCAGAAGCATTGACTGTGTAATGAAGCGATTTAAAGTTATAATGACCCTATAAAGAGAAGAAAGCAAAATATGTTTATTAATGTGATTCCATCGCACTGTGTCAATCTCTTAATTTGCTAAAAATGTCCTTGCTTGCTTGAACCTATTGTATATAAAGGGAGATGAAATGCATTTTATGTTTTTTTTTACAGATTTATAAGAGATAAAGGGTACCTACAGTACTTAGCATATATAGATACACCTCTCACAAATCTATCTTTTAAATTCATATGTTTAATAGGAAGCTATACAATATTATATTTGTCCGTATACATTTTATTAGTCAGTACTGCAGCCAAATCTGGAGCTTATTTAACAAAATAACTTATGAGAACGGTCCAAAAAATAGTACACCCAAATTTATATGTCATAAAATCTATTAATTACAAAATTAAAAAAAGAGGAAAAATCAAGAGAAGCAAACAAATGGAAAAATCTAGTTGAAATTTTGTAGGTTGTTATTTTCTTGCAATATTTTGCTTGAATTTAATTGTATTATCTTTCAATTTCTAAATATGTTTGGTGACTAAAATATTATTTTAATAAATATCTGTTTAATAAATCTGTTTTGTTTAAATGCACCAAAATACATTGCCTGTATTCACTGAGAAATTTATACAAATATTATATTTCAAAATGGGGTGTACTGAGCACTGAATAAGAGTAATACACATCTACCTAGTTAGCCCGACATGATGCTCATTACCCAACTTCTGGCCACAAAAGTAAACAACTATACACAAAACATTGATCTGAGCTGTAATAATTTACAAACTTTAATTAATCGTGAAGCTTGGAGAAAGACAAAAATGGCTGGATGCAGCCTAACCTTTTGGGATTATTTTTTGAGACTCAAGATGGCGCCAAACAGTCAAGAAAAGTGCCGTGAAAGTTAATTTGAAGTACCCAGATTAGCCTGTGTTAGTTACAGCAGTTGTTTATTTGTATATGCATTGCACGACTGTCTGGAATACACAATTCTGATAGATCAGTCGCAAGATTAAAAGGTATGTTATTCCAAGATAACAGTCGCTAATAACAGAGATTACTTATAATCATCTTAACCATATGTAAATATGTTCACATCCATATGTATTTGCTTTATGTCTGTTTTGCCCCTTTTATTGACTGTTTGGTGACATCTGGTCGCCAGGGCCGGAGCAAGCTGAACTGCCGCTTTAGGCAAAGGTCTATCACGCCACCCTCAACCAGTGTTGCCAGATGTAGTTGACTGATTCCAGCCCAAAGACTATCCTAAAACCGTCGCAATGCAAAAAAAAAAAAAAAACGCCCAGTTATCTGGAGATAAAGCTAACTGGGAGGGGGGTGACGGTCGCAAAAATTACGCTAAGTGAGGGGGGGGGGGGGGGGGGGGGGGGGCTGTGACGTCACTGGAATTAAGCTAGGCGGGAGGGGGGTTAAGGTTACTCAATCTGGCTACACTGCCCTCAATCTGAAAGTGAAAGCAAAGGAGACCGCTCTCACTATTATGCCACACTGTGGGGGGTTCTGGGTTTCGCGTTTGCCACCTTCCCTATCTATGGACATGCTTGTGACTGATTAATAGGTTGGTTAGTGTATGCTCCGTTCAGCCAATTTTATTTCTGTCAATTTTGCCTGTTATTTTGTAGAATTCTTAAACTATTATGTGACAGAACATTCTGATTTGTATGTTTTGTAGCAAGTATTCATGTAAAAAGCAGGGTAAAGTACACGCAGACAGTTGTTTGCGGAGAATAAACCCTTCAGTCTATTTAATTCAGCTAATCACTATAAAATCAATGAATTTAATTATTTTTTAAGTAAAGTCAACTAATCGCTTTGTACATTGACTTATTACTTCAGTCTTCAATGTCACGATCCCTCAGAAATCAGTCTAACATACTGTACTGTTTAATTATGGTAGGGATTATTATTAGCAATGTTGAAAACAGTTGTGCTGCCTAATAATATGAAAAACTGTGATTTATATGATTATATTTAATAAATTTAAAGTTAAAGAGAACAAAAATAAATAAAAACATTTTTTTAATGTTTATATTCAGTCATTGCTGAATGATATGTATTATTTTCTTTTTTCTACTCAATTATTTTCTGATATGGGTGATCATGTGTGCATCAGAAATGATGCTGTTGGAGATATTATGATGTTTTTGTGGGTGGATGAGGGATGACTTTTCTAACTCGGTCTCAATGGGAGCAGCGCAGCAGGTTCAGCCTCCACAATGACACACAAACGAAAGGTCACATTCCATCATATCAGCCGCTCCACCTCCTCCACCCCCCACACACACACAAACTGCCTCATCATTCATCAGCTCCATTAACAACCCTTTAAAACAAGACACTGAAATTATCTAATAGTTTACACCATACCCCCACAGTTGACTAAGAATTACAAAAAATAAATAAATGTATTGCTAGTATTCTAAAATAATATGTTAAATATAGAACCGAGGCATTGTTTAATTAATTATAAGCTGATTTGTAAAAATTATTAGCAGACAATTTTGAATGTCGGATGAAGTGTCGGATGTTTATTTTTCTAAATTAGTGGTATCAATCTCTGTTTATCACTCCATAATTCATAACATATTGCAATCAGCCAAAATTAACAATGATAATTATAATATTTTGTGTAGAATAAAATGTTTTATATAACCAGGCCAATTATGTATGAACATATCCCTCTGTAAAACCTTCAGAATATATATATGAATAAAGTGGTGATGTTTGCTGTAAGTGATGCTCAAATTTATGAGATTTATGGTTCAGTGAAGGAGAAATACTCCATTTGTGAAAACAGCCTTTAAAAATATGTACTACAAATGACGTCTGAAGACACAAACTAATAAAGTGTGACAAAAGAAAGACTTAATGGTGTATTTTTAATGTTTTTTGTCTTTATTAATTTGTAAAAAAGAACTTTGCGAAGCTGAAAAATCTGAAATTTTGCGAGTGCATTTCTTTGTCAATAGTGTCTTGCGTCATCTGATATCAGTGTTGATCTGATGTTTTTTTTTTCTCTCTCTCTCTGACTGTAGATTTCCAGTCGTGTCTGATCTGCGTGGCGCGGCGAGTGCCCATGAAAGAGAGACCGATGCTCCCCACGCAGGAGAGCTTCACCACCCGCCAGGACCTCCAAGGTAACCATGCCAACAGCGCCCTTCTCTCTCTCTCTCTCCCTCCTCTCTCTCCCTCTCTCTCTCTCTCCTCTCTCTCTCTCTCTCTCTCTCTCTCTCTCTCTCTCTCTCTCTCTCTCTCTCTCTCTCTCTCTCTCTCTCTTTCCTCTACGCCTGCTCTCTTTAAAGGGTGTTCACTTTATCTCAGTGCAACCCCTCAGTTAAAACTACACACACTCCTTTTTTTTTATTTAATGTGACTGAAGTAAAACAAATATTTAGTCAGATATTTCAATAAGAATGATCATTGACTTAACAGTTTTGTGGAATTGTAAATTTCACTGGAATTAATATAATAAAATATTGGTTTTATTCCACAAAGATCTAAAAACATTTATTTTTAAGTAGAAAATGTTGGTCAGATTAAATGTTTTTCATTTGCTGTGCTTGAAACCCAGGGTTATCTCCAACTCTTCTAAAAGTAAAACATTGGTATTGTCTAAAAATAATATAAAGATGTATGAAAACATGAAAAACAAATGCTCTAAATGACAACAATTTTAATTTAGAGGAAGATCAGAATATTTTACTCATTCACACAACTACAAATCATAATTCTGGAGAAATTGACAGTTGTTCTCATTTTATCTTAGTGCTCAGCATAAATAAGTACACGGCAGGGTTTCTGCAGGTTTCACCAAGTTAAATGTAAGACTTTTTACGACATTTTAAAGACCATCATGAATGAAATTTTAGACTCATAAAGGGCTAAATGCTAAGGATTTTTTTCGAATATCCCAGTTAGAAAAAACAATTCACTAGCCCTATAAAAATTATTAAAATTTAATACATTTAATAATACAACAATAATAATTTAGTTTGAATATTTTTTTATGAATTGTTAAATATATCCATACACAAACCCTATAAGCCTTACCAAGAACAGAACAAAACATAGCTGTAAATTACTTGAGTCTACAATAATATTAATCGAATAATAAAAACATATAGGCCAGGTCAGAATCCTCAGCAGTAAATAAATGGAGAACTTTTAAGCAAGTGTTACTATAAGCAAATTAACTAAACACTATTAAAAAAAAAAAAAAAGTTTTATTCAGATGGATTGTTGGTGATTGTATGGGTGTTAATGGACAGATTGGGCAGCTATACATGAACAAAGGAAAATTAAGACCTGTTAAAAAGATTTAAGACCCACAACACAGCATTTCAGTTGATCTAATTACACTTTTAAAGGCCTAAAATGTAGCTTTTGAAATTTATGACTTTTTAAGACCCTGCAGATACCCTGACATTTCTTTTTGAAAATGAATATTTGTATCCATTTCTCAGTGAAAATAGGACATATATTTTGGTGCATTTGAACAAAATAGATTGATTAAACGTATATATTTATTAAAATAATATTTTAGTTACCAAACATATTCAGAAATAGAAAGACAATATATTTAAATTCAAGCCAAATATTGAAAAAACAAAATTACAAACTACAAAATTGATTCTCGATTTTTATTTTATTTTATTTATTTTTTGGATTTAATATTTTTCTCTGACATATACATATAGGTCTACTAGTTTGGGGACTGTTATCGTAAGTAATTTTGTTAGATTAGTTCCATATTTGGCTTGATTTCAGTACTGTCTATACTAATGTATATGCACAAATATATCATAGAATAGATTCCTATTAAAATATGAATTTGAGAGATAGATTTGTGAGTTTAAGATTATGTTTATTTATTTTTCACAACAAGGGACAGTGTACATTAATATTGTAAATGTACCCAAATTATCCCAAAGACTAGTTTTCATTGGTGGTCCCTTATGATGTTAAAGGCCATGCCAATAAAACATACAAATTCAAATGAAAAACAATACTCAAATAAACAACAACAATATCAAAAAGCCTCATGTTCACAATGTTGATTATTAAAAAGCCATTTCTTAAAATTATGCTTAAATGACAAAAGATACACATTCTCTAACAGATTGTGGTATTAATGTCCACTGATATGATACTTTAAAAGAAAAACAAGCTTGATCAAAAGATGGTTTTCTAAGTGGCACAATGCACTCAGCTCTAGCTGCACCCTACTCTCTGTTTTCTACAGATTTAAACTGGAAGAAGTCAGATAGAAGGGGAGGTGCTAAACCATGCATAATCTTGTAAACTACACAACCATTTTTATACTTGGTGGTGTTTTCCAAACTAAGCAGGATATGGGTTTTTAAAATAGTACGGTGATGAAAACTAAACTTTTTTGTATCTAAAATCTGAAGTGATTGTTTATATAATAATTCCAGAGCTTTTAAAACTGAACATTTTGTGTTAGACCAAGTTATCAGACAATAATTGATGTGAGAAAGGATCGTAGAATTTAAATACCTTGGTATGTATTAATAATAATTATTTGGCTTAAATATTGAATATATATATTTTTTTGTATTTCCTTTAAAACCACTTGCCTTAAAATCTCTCCACTTGGTTTACACCATTCTTTTCATGCATGAGCAGGTAAGTTAATTCATCCCACAATGCAACTGCATCTCTGTCTGAATATGAGTATACTGAACACACTACAGTCATCTGGACAATGAGTTCATGCAGTGGGAAGATCAAGAGTTTTTTACGATCACATCAAACACACATGTTGTCACAAACTTACTGAGCATGGAAACTCCCAACTTACTGTTTGCTATAATTCAGAGTGATCACAGCCGAGATGAGTCTCTTTATACTTCATTACCTGGTTTGTTTTTTGGTAACCAGTCTTTAAATCAACAATGATATTACTCAACCTCAGGCCTTTATTCTAAATCCTTAACCATAAGCATTAAACTTCCACTTAATCCCAAACCACTTAACTTGCTCTCATTTTGAATTGCAGATTGGTCTTCCATGTGCTTAAACATTCCTTACACTCATTAAAGGGATAGTTTAAAGTAATGAGAATGTTCTCATCCTCCACTTGTTTCAAACCTCTTTGAATTACTGTCTTCTACTGAACCCAGGAGAAGATATTTTGTAAAATGTTGGAAACTGGTAGCTATTGATTTCCAAAGTGGTTAGCAGTTCCCGCAAAACTCAAAATATCTTCAAAATGTGTTCAGCTGAAGAAAGAAAGGTTTGGAAGCACTCGGAAAGTGAGAAAATGAAGAGTAAAATGTCATTATTGGGTGAACTATCCCTTTAAGAAATGAGTATACAGACAACATGTAGTAGAGTACACACAATTAAACTGTTTAGCTCATTGTCATACTGTGTATTTGTAGGTAAAATCACATCTCTGGACACAAGTCTGTTACGAGCATCTATGAAGCCAGGCTGGGAAGACTTGGTGCGAAGATGCATTCAGCGTTTTCATCTTCAGAACGATGGAGACATTTCGTTCGCCAAACGACATCAGCAAGAAGGTACAGATCTGGAGCTGCGTCATGGGGAGTGAAGATTGCAGTGTTGATCATTACAATGTGTAAAAGTAGCTCCTGTTTATTTAAATGCATACATCATATTAGATAATAGTGTGTAACACACACATATTTGTACAGAAAATGTTTGGTGTGGGCTTTTCAGTTTGTTATGCACGTGTACACCTATACAGACGAAGGCAAAATTGTTAGCCGCTCTAAGAACTTTTTATTCTTTTCCTGTTTATCAGATTTGTTCAACATCTTATTTTATGAATATAATTGTTTTGATAACTAATTTCTGAAAACTAATTTATTTTGTCTTTGCCATGATGACCGTAATGATTTACAAGTTGTTTTGCAAGACACTAGTATTCCACTTAAAGTGCTATTTAAAGGCTTATCTGTGCTAATAAGGTTAACTAGGCAAGTTCGGTTAATTAGGCAAGTCATTGGAAAAATTAGTGGTTCGTTCTCTAGCCAATTGAAAAATAGACACTTTTAAGGGGACTAATAATGTTGACCTTTTTATTTTATTTATTTTCATCCAAAAAAAAAAGAAAAGCATTAAGAAAATAATTGGAATATAATATGAAATACTGTGAAAAAAAAGTTCTGTTAAACTATGCTTGGGAAACATTTGAAAATAAATAATTATTTATTTTAATTATTCTAATAATTTTGTCTTTAACTGTGCAGTGCTGCTTTTACCACTACATGTGTGGAATTTAATTTGAGACTTTTTATTTTTTTATATCTTTGTTTTTGCCAAGATTTAAACACGTTTCGTCTTTCAAATTCTGTCCCATCTCATCAGGAAATGAAACCAATAAATGCTGGCTTGATGTTCTAGTTACGCAAAAAAAAAAAAAAAAATGCTTTATATAATCTCCCAATCAGTGTTCCAGTCATGTGGAAAGACATCAATAAAATATTTATTTGGTTTAGATTTAGATTATTTGATTTTTAGAATTGTCTATGCGAAAATCTATGTGATTTTCAGGATTTTCCACTCTCATATTTTCAGTAAGTTTCTAAGTAGTCCCACTGTAGAGCTGTGAGTTTAGTAGTTTGGGCTTTGTTGTTAATTGTAACCTTTAATATACAGTAATGGCCTGTTTCCACTGAGTGGTACGATACAGTTTGGTATGTTTTAGTGGCTTTTTACTGTCAAAAGCTACAACAAAAGAGTACCAAAAGGCGCAGAAAGATGTGCAGCTAAACACTCTGGTTTGATGAGAAACGTCACTAAACATTTTAAATACACAGCCAAGATATTACACCATAATAATATATACATATAATAACGAGCCATTCTCGAACTGCCACGAAGCAGAGATGAAGAACAGAATCCGCCTTGTGTCCAGTTGTTGGTTACGAGGCCGTCTGAAAGTGTGAGTGGTTTCACTTTCTCTAGAGATTTGCATGTGCTTGCTGCGCGTCTATATTTGAAATAACGAATGTGAGCTGATGATAGTAATGTTCGCGGGATAATTGAAGTGCTTCTGACATCAATCCTTTCAGAAAAGAACAGTGAAGCTTGAAAAAACTGCAAATGATTCTTTCAGCAGGCTAAAACATGAACAAACTGCCCTGTTTAATCATTATCATCAACTTTTGGACTATTATGAACTCTTAATGACGGAATTACTTTTTAACAAGATGTTAACGTTACGTATATGCTGGTGTAGAAGAAAGATGAGCGGTTTGTACTGACTGTATATGTTTAGTTTGGTTTATCGACCCAAATAAGGCCTAAATGTAAAATGTATGTTTTTTTTTTTTGTTTTTTTTTTTAGTAATTAATATCATTAAACATTGTTCATATTTCTTTTATTTTGTATTTTATATAATTGTAGGCTATTTCATATGATCATTGATTTGCAGCTATAATCAAATACAGTTTATAGAAAAGGTTAGTAATAAACATTTATTTTTACACAAGTATTTGTGTATATAAAGCATTTGTTTAGTAAGTGCTTCTTATACAATATGTGAACTTCAAGCAAGAATGACGTTCACTGCAGCTTTTTGTGTACACCATCATTGGTACCATTTGGCGGTGGAGACACAAGCCTGATAAAGGTGACCCGTATCAAACTATACCGTACCGTACCGTACTGTACTCCTCAGTGGAATTGAGGCATAATGAGCAATTAATCAGGCTATGGTTTACAACATTAGCATAGAAATTGCCATTTAAACTTAATTGATCTAACAAGCCCACAATTTGCTCGGTAAACCACTGTTTTGTGTGTAGTTTTCCCAATATATGTTCCAATATTACATTAAAACTAATTCACTGTCATTGTTGTGTAATATTACACCCGTTACCAACTACTGTATATGAGAAAGAAAAAAAAAAGAGTTAAATAATGTCAGAGAACAGTAGTTTGGTTTTAATGTGTGAATGGAGCGTATAAAAAAAGAATAGTTCATTTGTAAAGCATGCAGTACTAGAAGAAGTGCTTTCACATGAATTACATGGCTTTATAGTGTCTTATTGATTATCTTGTAGAGACATGTTTGAGAAAATGATTGAATCTAAATGTGACCAAAAAAGCTGAACTGATCTTTTGGTGTGTGTTTCAGTATTACTTAAACGAAAAGTTCATCCACAAATGTCATACTTAACTCATCCTTCATCTGTTCCAAACCTTTATTCCTTTTCATTTTGTTCTGTTGGAAACAAGAGAAGATGTCTTGAAGAATGTAGGAAACTACTGACCATTGACTTGCATGATATTTTATTTCTCCTCACCATGTAATGTCAGCCATTTCCAGCATTTAATGTCGATTTTGCGTATGCATTTATCAGCACGAATATTTTGGTCTTGCAGTCATCAGTCATCTGGGTGTGTTGTTTTGCAGTGATAAGGCACGGGCAGGCGTTCAGTCCCATCTACCGGTTCTCCCTGTCCGACGGGACCATCGTCTCTGCTCACACCAAGAGCAAACTGGTTCGCTCATCCTCTACCAACGAGCCACAGCTCTACATGTCCCTGCACATCTTACAGAGGTACCAGAGACCCATGCAGACACACTGCACTTTCAGCTGTCGGGTTTCCATTTTGTTCTCTGAATCGGTGCTTTTACTGTAATATATAAACAGTGGCGTAATTCAGAGCTACGCGCATGATTATCTGTTGCTGTCAGTTCTGATCGTCTCCTGTGGAAAGCCATTATAACATTTATTTTTTAAACCATACTATGTCTATGTATGTTTTTTCAAAATGATCAGGATGAGTGTACAGAGTGCTTTCAAGAATACAATCAGGAGCAAGTTTTTTAGATATTGTGACTACAAACGCAGGACATGAACAATAACAACATCAACAAACTAATCGGTTAACAAATAATTAATAATTCAGGAAACAAGATACCATCTATAATTATTAACATTAGTGACTAATATTGGTGACTAAATAGTCACAACGTTAAACAGTTACATCCTCTGGAAAAGCTTACAGATATTTCACAGACATATTTTTTCTTTATGTATTTCCAATAGTACAAGTCTATAATGAAGACATGTCATTTGAACAAAAAAAAAAAAAACAAGACAAATATTGTTTTCTAATATTTCTTAACACATTTAAAGTTCGCTAAACACAGCTAAAAGTGCAATTTAAAGGCTAAACTAGGTTAATTAGATTAGCTAGGTAAGTCATTGGACAGCAGTGGTTTGTTCTGTTGCTAATAAAAACCATTCTTAACCGGGTAATAATATCAAGCAAGACAGCTTTTTAAAGTTTTTACAATGTTTTTTTTTTTCAAGGAATCAGACTTTGTTCAGAAGAGAATGTCTGATACTGTCCAAAAATGCCCTTGTTCTCGTTTTTAGTGATCAGTTTGACATATCTACCTTGTATTTGAAAGATTCCTGGGAGAAAAATTTAGGCATTCAAATTACCAATGAGGGCTGGAAAAAGCCTATCAAGGTCATAAATACATGTTGTATTAACTCAAGACACCAACTAATACAATATAAAGTAGTATGTCGGCTTCATTATTCTGGGGTTAAGCTTAATAAATTCTACCCCTCCATCTCCCCTAAATGTAACAAATGTGAATCTGCAGAAGGCTCCTTAGGACATCTTTTTTGGTCATGTCCAAAACCTTTGGAGTTTTGGAGTGAAATTTTCAGGCTTATTCTTGTGAGCTCGCCCCTTATAGAACAATCACTGATTTTGGTTGGTCTGACTCACGTCGTGCGTTCAGTCATCAAATTAAAAAAGCTGTCCAAAATGAAATAGTGATAGCTGAAAAAAATACTTTGTCTAAGGAAAAAGGCATCAAAACCACTTTTTAAATCCTGGCTTTTAGAATTTTCTGGCATTTTACATGTAGAGAGACTTAGACACAATCTATTTGGTAACTTTGCAGGCTCTGAAGCCACCTGGAAACCCTTTTTTAATTATCTGTCAAATGCCAAGAATAACGGTTTAAAGGTATGACCCTGTCATCGTCATCATCATCATCCCACTGGCCTATATATGTTTAACATTGTTGACCCATGTATAATACTGGAGGAACTGATGTAATAATGGTTTTAAAATCTTTTTTTTTTTTGTCTTTTGTACTTTGGGAAATTTTATCTGGGAAATATTTGAAAAATAGCTAAAATTTACACAGGAGGATTAATAATTTTGACCTTTTTTTTTAGAAACTTGTATCTTTTCAAGTTTTAGTACTTTATTAGTTGCTAGTGCTTATTATTTAGGTTGTAGTGATTAATATTTAGTTAATAGTTGTTTTTAAAATGTACAAGCACTTATTTGTTAGATACAGGTATGACTAATGAGTTATTATATTCTCTTATTTATTAGATACCAGTACTGAGTAAATAGACACTAGTACTAATTATTATTAGATGCTATTTTCTTTATTAGAGGAAGTAGCTGTTACTAGTGACAAGTTTTACTGTTTTTGGCAGGGATCTTTCATTGAGATGTTAAGTATTACATTTTGACTAGTATGTGTAATGTTATTAAAGTATGTGCTAACACTTTATTTTAATGTGTCCTTGTTACACATGTATAATATGTACACAATACTTATTATGCATAACTACATGCAAATCACCCTTAACCTGACCTGCATAGAGTGGAGGAACTATGAAATCACCTTTTAGGCTAATCGGCTGCTAGCATATAACTGGTTCCCTCGATAATATTCCGTATAGGATTTTCCTAAAGGCTTTTCAAAGATTGCAAATAATAAGGTCTGTGTTCAAACACTGTTCATTACACTTACACATTTACTCCAACCTGATATTCCTCACATGGAAATACATCTTTTAGCACTTTTCTATCTTAAATGCTAACGCAAGAATTGAAAAGCTAACATTAGGCTATAAACGAACTACAGTGCTTTCGGGGCGCTCGCCTGTGACGTCAGCACCACCCTGCTACAGACAACTTTTCAAGCTTTTTTTAGAAATATGGTCCATGACAAAGATTTACTCTCTCTGTTTATTATATTATAATTTAATATTCTTTTTTATTGTCATGCAGTACAGCAAAAAGCAGCCACATATGCTATACATTTTAAGGAGGAGTGTAAATATTGCAGTTATTAAAAAAGCGACGAAAAATCAATTGATCATGTTAAAATGACAGTTAATATTTATGTATTTTTACAAATTTATTGACATATTTGTATTACTGAGAGCAGGAAAGAGACAGGCTGCACTGGTAAGCAGTAACTTCATAATATTGTTTAATTAAAATAAATGATCAACTAATGAATCTGTCTTGACGGCCTTTACAAGTCAAGGCATCATCTACACACAATATGAATTCCCAATTAGAAAAATACTACAAACTATAAAATACTATTCATGAAAACACTTTATTAACAGACAAAACCAAATGTCCAATGCAAGCAGGCTGCGTTTCAGACCAGCTGAGCTCGATGACATATAATGTCTCATACACCGCCTGTAGTCCCATTTAGCTACTTTATGGCAACTGTCTTTTTAAAAAAAGAGTAACCGATTAAAAAAATTAAGAGTTTGATGTAACTGATGTGTTTTATATCGTAGAATAAAACATGAAAGTATCTTGAGGCGGTGTTAGCCTCGAATCTTATTTAAGCAATTTAACCGATACCCCATTTAGAAAACCCATTGACTTTGGGAGAGGGAACCGGAACTGCTAAAATGCTAACTCCCCTCCTGGTTTTTGCATACAAATTGACGCCATAGTTCCTCTATTCTAGCCATAACCATATAAAAAGTAAATAAAGTTACTCAATAGTTAAATAATTAGTTACATTGTTACAAAATATACCTTAAAATACAATGTAACCGATAGTATTACAAATATATTTGATACTAGTACTTGCTTAAAATATATTATTATAGTTATACATCATATAATTATGACTAGACTAGTTATGACTAGATCTGACTAGTAAGATAATATTCTTTTCAGCTTAGTCCCTTTATTAATCTGGGGTCGCCACAGTGGAAAGAACCGCCAACATATCCAGCATATGTTTTACATATTTTACATATGTTTTAATAATTTCTAGTATCTAATTCAATAACTACTAACATCTATTTAATATGTATTAGTTTCACATGAATAAGTGCTATAAATATGCACTAGTATCAAATCACTAAGTACGAGTATCTGTTTAATAGCGGTCAGTATCTAATGAATAGGTGTCTAATAAGAACTATTATGCAATGAAATATGCAATAGTATGATAAGAATAAGCACTAGTAGCTAATGAACAAGTACATGCTCTAAATGGAAAAACTGCTAGTATCTAAAAATTAAGTTCTAGTAGAATGAACAATAGATACTAGCACAGTTATGAATTAAATGTTAAACCTGCTTGCCACAGACTCCTCAACGTTTCCTGTTTGATTCAGCGCCGTATGTGAGCAGTCAGTGGAAACACACGCTTTCTAGTTCTGACAAGCCCGGTTAAAGACCATAGACTGAAATCTCAGTGTCATGTAAGAACTTCCAAGCGTGTTTTCCCAGAGGCCGATGCTGGTCTCTAAACATTCCTTCAGAACCAAGAATAACACGACTCCCTCGACTCCCACTGCTGCATATTGGCAAACAAGTCTTTCACCCATGATCGTTCCTCACAATCTGATTGCTAGTTTAATTAAGTCTAGAGTAATTGAAAATGAGGGACTAAAACTTTAAAGGGACAGTTCAACAAAAAAAATAAAAGTACTATTATGATCTACTCACCTGCACATTGTACAAAACCTGTATATCGTGCATTATTAATATACATCCCAAATTCAGATTATATTTTATGCTATATTTTAATATATTAAACAAATACAAATATTACAATTTGACCTTTAAAATCCAGACCAATCAAATTCAATCCTGTCTAATCCAAATAGACCTGGAATGTAAATATTATGTGCAAAAATATATATTAAAATACTACTACTACTACTACTACTACTACTACTAATAATAATAATAATAATAATAATAATAATAATAATAATAATAATAAAATTTCATTGAATTTGTCTGTGCTTTGATGACAGTACTTAATATTTTACTGGCTTTTGCAAGATACTAGTAGTCATCTAAAAGTGCAGTTTACAGGCTGAACTAGGTTAATTAGATTAGCTAGTCAAGTCGTTGCACAATAGGAGTTTGTTCTGTAGCCAATAAACAATTCTTAATGGGCTAATAATAGCGAGCATAGCAGTTTTTAATTGTTTTTACAAAATTATCACAGACAATATAATCTTTAAAATCCAGAGCGATCAAATTTAATGCAGTCTAATCCAAATAGACCTGTAATGTAAATATTAGATGCAAAAATATGCCTTAAACTACTACTAATAATAGTAATAAAATGCAGTTATTCTCGTTTTCCATGCCCAAAAAGTGCAATTTTACTATATAATAATAACAATCATAATCATCATCATAATAAATTATATCAAAGAAATAAAGAGAAATTAAAATGGTCATGCCCAACTGAGTCTGGTTTCTCTCAAGGTTTTTTTTCTTCACTTTCGCCAATTAGAGCTATGCATCGTTGGATTTGCTCTTCAGTGTTTGCACTCTCAGTAGTGATTTTTAAACCACACTGAACTGAGCTAAACTGAACTGAACTTAAACACTACAAACAGAACTACACTGTTCCAATTTACTATGACCTTTTATGTGAAGCTGCTTTGACACAATCTACATTGTAAAAGCGCTATACAAATAAAGGTGAATTGAATTGAAAATAAAGAAAGATACCTTTTTTATTCTTATCTTTAATTCCTGTTTATGCATACCATCAAAGTTATACTTTTTTCAGTGTGTCTTAGGGATCTTAAAAAGTCTTAGGGTCCTATCATACACCCGGCGCAATAAGGCGCAAGATGTGTTTTGCACGATTTCTTGCTATTTTCAGAACAGTGCAACCTTAATTTTCAAGTTTTGCACGTTGTTTAAATAGCAAATCCATTTGCACCACTTTGTGGACTCATGGGTGTTCTGGTTTACATAGGAGGTTTGTTAAGGCGCATTGTTGGCACGTTGCTATTTTGAGGAATTGAAATAAACCGCAGCATTGACCAGGTAAAAGCTGGTCTAAAGTCCATCGCAGAGTGTGTTAGTTATGCACTTATCAAACGCTTAATACACACGGGATGTACAGCAATATACAAAAATCTTACATATAAACAAAAAATAAAGGGTTAAAATGTTACAGAAATTATTATTTACTACGTAGATATAAAAAATCTCTACCTAAAATACCTTCTCCATGTCAAGGGGCTTTTTCAGTTGGTTCATGACCATTTGCATTTGTATAATCTTATTATTATTATCAGTATTATTTATTTTATGCATATTTATATTTGTTTTAATAAAAACAAGTTTAGATTTGTCCACCTGTCGGGTTTTGGAGACGTATGCATCACCATATGGGGCATAATAATAGGACGTGTGTTTGGGTATAACTCAGTTTTTTGACCACACTTCATTATTATTGTTCATTTATTCCCTTGCTGGAAATTAGAACTGAATTTAGAAATAGTTTTAAAACTAAAAAATTAAAGTTTTAAAATTAAACAGTTTTAAAATTAAATATGTAGGCTAATGGATGTTTTCATTGGAGTGTGTACAACACTGTTTCCTTATCCACGAAAGTAAAGAGTAAAATTAATGTAAAGAGGCTGAATGGAGGAGGCTCATTCTTCATCCTCTCGCTGCAGATGGTCTGTTTAACTGTTTTCTCACTAGCTTTTCCACTTACAAAGTCCACCTTGTAATAGCAAATGTGCCACGACGTGACATATCTGACTCGAAAAGGGAATGGAAGATAAGACTCTGATTGGTTTTATGCACGTTATGCTCAAAACACATCCATAACTCATTACGAGAATAAGAACAACTCTTTTAGACCATGCGCTGCGGCGCAAAGTGTATTTTTCTGTCCTTTAAATAGCGAAAGTGGATTCGGACATGCCCTTAATGCTTTTGCACCATGCGCTTTAGACTTCGCGCTTAGATCATTAAAATTGAGCCCTTAAAATGTTTTTGGCGCAAAGTGTATTTTTCTGTCCTTTAAATAGCGAAAGTGGATTCGGACATGCCCTTAATGCTTTTGCACCATGCGCTTTAGACTTTGCGCCTAGATCATTAAAATAGAGCCCTTAAAATGTTTTAAATTTCAAAAACAATATTTTAGGCCTTAAAAAGTCTTCAATTTACTGAAATATTGTTTTGTGTCTAAGAAAAGCTACCCGATCAGGCTGACATCCATCCAATTACAATCCTTCTTAATAAAGCTTTTTTTTACATATTTAAATTTATATTAAGGTTTTGTTTTTTATTGCAAAGAGATACAATTTACAATAGATGTTAGACATTTTTTATAATTCCCTAATTCCCAGGTAAAAGAAAACAATTACACGGTTCCTCGTGATAATAACAGAGCAACACATCCCATTACGTTATCTTCCACTGATACAAAAACTATTTATAGAAATAAGGGGGAGTAGACAAAATATTTAGAAATAGGCATAGGATTTATAACAGAAATGCATTAGATTGAATGGAAGTTATACTCAGTTAATTTTCACCAAAAGCCAACAAATATATATTTTTGATTATTTATGTAATTGTCCCCACAATAAAGAGACCTTTAACAATTTTAAACCTGTCATTTAAAAAAGTAAATATCATGTTGTGTATATTGGCCCAACCCAGCAAATTGGAATTAAGAATTAGTGTTTAGCCCTGTATAAGTCTAAAGTTTCATTCATAATTTTCTTAAAGGGTCTTAAAAAGTCTTTTAACCTGATGAAACTTAAAGAAGTCCTGTTTTTCTGCCTTTACAGTGCCAATTGTGGTCATACTTTGATTTAATGTATGATTTGTGCTATTAACAAACCATTAACTAAGACTATTAGCTCAATATTATTAATAGCTAGCAAGGTAGTAGCTGGATTGTTATTGGCCAGGATTAGTGATTAGGGATGTAGAATACTTTATAAGTACTAATAAACAGTTAAAACTTAACAGTTAATAGTGTGAATCTTTACTTAAACTAAATTATTATTATTATTATTATTATTATTATTATTATTATTATTATTATTATTATTATTATTATTATTATTATTATGCACGTTCACATCGAATGAAATCATTTGGAGTGTGTGGCTCAATAAAAGTAAGATCCGCAGCAGGCAGTTGTGAACACAGTTTCATATGCATCTCTCCAGTTTGCTTTCTGAGACAATAAGAGCAGTGTTAGGCTGGGCTGTCGAGCACAGATCAACATTAAACCCAGAGTGAGCTCACATCAGGGGGGCTGCTCTCTTAAAGCACAGCATCTCCAGCACAATAACACACACTCACTACAGCCTGACCATTGATTCATCCCTCACGCTCCCAACAAAGCCATCTCTATGCATTTATCAGCTTTCAGACAGTGTTTTTTAGTACGTAGCTTGCTAAAAGCTTTATACCCCGAGGTGATTTTTACATTAGAGGGGGGTGATCTGACATGCACAGCCATTCTCTTTTCTCTTTCCCAGGATGAGCGCTGCTGTTTTTCTTTGATAACCATTCGTTCCCCTCTTTTAACCTTCTCTTCTGAAACATACTTGAGTTAATTAAGCCATTCCTGAAATTCCGCTTAAGCTCTTTTCTCGGATTCCTTGTTCGGAGCGCGAGGAGAACCGTTTCCTGTCTGCAAGATTAATTTAACAAATGACTGCACCGGATTAATGTAATGAAATAGTTTCAATAGAATTTACGTGGAAATCATTATTAATTCCTTGGATCGCTATTAAAACTCCATTGTCGACGATGGCACGTGCCAAACTGGTGATGCCGGCTTGCCCTGTCTAAACTAAACAGGCATTGTTTTCTGTTTCTGTTTTTATTAGTGTCTTTTCCTCTTACAATTGTTTTCTACTTGTAATTTTATGTCTCTCTTTTGTACAGTAATTAAATAAGTGTTGATATTAGTCACCTAGGCGTTGTTATGTGGTTGTATACATATTTGGGTGTTGTGTTCTGGATGGTTCATAGGTGATTTCTTAATGAGCCCTTTGATTCATTCTTTCAGAGTATGTGTAAATTGTGTATGGCACGGTATGTATCTAATTTTAATACTCACCATTAGGGCTGTTGCTAGACATAAATCTGGGGCACAGGCCCCCCTCAACTTGGTTTTCTGTGGACATGTGTCAGTTTGTTTTTGATTAAACTACATAACCTTTCACAAGCGTTGATTCAGTAGTACTTACGGAATAATGTCTTTATCCTGGGACACTCAATCTTAATTATTACACTTGAATATAAAATAAATTGTAACTCAAAGCTTTTACTGGGGCATAGCCAAGTTTTACTGTGGCATGCCTCTGCTCTCGTTAATGGTATATTTAGGCCCAATCCCAATTCTACCCGTTAGCCCTTCTCCTTATTCACGTGAAGGGGTAGGGGTGTCCCAATTCTGTTTAGCTTGAAGGCGTAGGGCTAAGAAAAAGGAATAGATACCCCTTGAAACAGATCAGAGATTTCAGGAGCACACTCGAAACCAAGGGGTAAGAACATTTCCCGGAATACACCATCTACAACGGCAGCATGGCTGCACACGAAAGTCAGGAGATACACAAATTAGTATTATTTGTCATTATTACAAATTTTTACAACAAGCAAGCACATGTTTTAATACATTCATAACCGTGTTCATGTTGTACCGTCATGATAAAAAAAACAAAAAACGCTAAAATTAAAAAATGTTAAAAATCCTCTATTTATAATTTATTATAATAACTCCTGTATAGCAGTCCCACAACATTCTTTCACTCCATGACACTCGAATCCCCTGTCAGAAAAGTCTAGTGGCTGTGAATGAGCTTTTTACAGTGTCTGCTATAATGTTAATGTTGTTTTTGTGTCTTTAAAAATAAATTTGACTAGGGTGTAAATACACAGTACAGTTACGATCTTATTGCCACATTAAATCGTCATGATAACATAATATATGCCTTCAGTGATTTCCTGAAGATAAATACCAAAAAATAATGCAACTGGAATAACTACAGCAGTCGTCATCATCAATCTCATATGAAGCGAGAGATTGCGATGCCATATGATGATGTGTGCAGGTGTTGTAGTGGTGTTCTATTTCTTAGGGGTAAATTTTGAAGCCTTTCCCCTTCACACTCTGTTTCAATGGCCAAGGGGAAGGAGTAGGGGTACAGAAGCCTTCCTCACTTGGTTTAATGTGTATTAATTCACTCAAAAAAAAAAAAAAAAAAACACGGCACACCAATTGACACACTATTAAATATGATGCCTGCACTTGGTTTCTTGATTTAATTGCCAAAGTAACATTTTAAACAGATTTTAAATTGTTTGGATTTTTTGTAACAATAACCCATTTCACACAGGGATACCAGTAAATATCTCGAAAATTTCCAGAACGACTTTACTGGTAAATTAAAAAATGTTGTTCACACATGCAAGAACGTTCCGGAATTTTTCTGGAGAAGACCATTCACACATCCATTCCAAAATACAGATAAATTCTGACATCATTGACCAGAGATGACCTCTAAACGGCTGCACTTGTATTTGTAAACATAGAAGTGGTCAGGCTTTTGTTGATGGTTTCACTTTTATTTAAAAGTTAGCATTCATGCAGCTGCTTTTGTCCCAGAGACATCCAAAGGCAGAAGCGCAAACCACAGCTAAATGTTTACATATTTGACTACATGACAAATTCTGTGGATGGTGAACGTATTGTGAACAACTTCAATGAAAACATATGGAGGAACACTTTTGCATGTCAAGATAACATAATACTGTATGTGTGCATAATATGTGTGTGCACCAAAGCACTTCAAGTGCACATGCGTCAAGCTACTGAAGCAGAGCATGAAGGTAAACAAACAGCAGTTTATCATTAGCATTTTATCGATGATGTTTACACAGTTGGCATTAATAAGGAACATAGAAATGTTTTCTGACTAACATCTAGTAGCTAAATGTGTCAGGAAAAATATTCAAAGGCTTTTATTTTCATAAACAGCATGGATGTGAATGTGCCTTAATGTTCTGATTGGCCAGAGAAGACGTCATTCACACAGTGCAGCATTCCGGGAAATTACCGCGAATGTTACAACTTCTCTTTCCCGAAAATTGCAGAAACAAACGATATTTTATATTGTCGGTAATTTTCCGGAAAGGTCTGATGGTGTGAAAGGGCTATTGACTGAGCTTTGAGTTAGCAAGCACCAATAATTATGAAATTTGTGTTCATAATGCACTTGTAAACTTGTTAATGCACAAAACCATGTCACACTTCATTTAACTAATCTATTTTTTTTTTTTTTTTTTAGGGAGCAGCCTGTCTGTGGCATGACCTCTGATCTTGGAAATGCTCAGACCATGGGGAAACCCATGAACCCCATGAGCTCTCCAAACACAGCGGGCTCCTCGAGCACCCCCCAGGGGCAGGACGCCACCATCAGCAGCAACACATCCACTTTCCCTTCCCCTGGTGCCCAGAAGGAGCCTGGTGCCATGCACCGTTTCGGCTGCCCGGGAACCATGAGTCATTCAGCAACCATGCAGGCGGCCACCCCTCAGGGCAGCGGGTATCCCCTGAAGCTGAGCAGCCCGTCTCAGGGTAGTCCGGGCATGCTTTCTCCACGTCACCGAGCCAGTCCCGGAGTAGCAGGATCTCCACGCTTACCCCCTCCACAGTTCTCTCCAGCGGGAAGCCTCCATTCACCTGCCAGTATGTGCACTAGCAGTACTGGTGGCAATGGGGGAGCAGGGGCCAACCACGGTTACACAAGCAGTTCGCTTAATGCCCTCCAGGCACTTAGCGAATGCCACGGCGTGAGCCATGGCCAATCCCTGGGCTCGCCTGACAGAAAGTTAGGGTCTCCAGCTGCACATTCGGTAGCTGTCAATCTTCACCTATTCAACAAAATGGGTGCGCCTGAGTCATTTGGAGAGCAGAACCAATCAGAGCAGGGCACCACTGGGCAGGAAGATGGCAGTGACATGCCAAGAGATGAAAAGGGTAACCTTGGCCAGTTCAGCAACCCGGACGGCAGTGACCCTCAAAGCCGACTGCGCGACAACAAAAGTCACACTAAACTCCTGCAGCTCCTCACCACTAAAACTGAGCCTATTGAATCCACTTCACCCCCTCCGATGGCTGGTGGAGAACCTGGGTGTAAAGATGGCGGCGCAGGGAACGGCGGCATTGGTTCTCAAGGTGGAAACGGGTCACATGCTACCTCCCTGAAGGAGAAACACAAAATCCTTCACAGACTCCTCCAGAACAGCTCGTCGCCTGTCGATTTGGCCAAACTTACAGCT
Organism: Danio aesculapii; assembly: GCF_903798145.1. Lineage (NCBI taxonomy): Eukaryota > Metazoa > Chordata > Actinopteri > Cypriniformes > Danionidae > Danio > Danio aesculapii. The sequence continues at coordinate 30,954,793 of NC_079458.1, forward strand.
GAGGCCACAGGGAAGGAGCTGTGTCAGGATTCTGCTGGCGGGACGGCTGGTGTGGCCGAGTTGGCCATTAAACAAGAGCCTGTCAGTCCCAAGAAGAAAGACAATGCCTTGCTGCGCTACCTACTGGATAAAGATGACAATGTACTCAAGGGTAAAGGCATTAAAATGGAGCCTGGAGAGATCAAGGAGGAAGGGGGCAAGATGACAGGGATTAAGACAGAGAAAACTGATGGTGGCTACGACCGTGTGGAACCGGTAAGTGATGTCTCCTACTGTATTTAACTAAAGACGCCACGGCATTGATTTACTACCAAATTATCACCTCTGGTATGCATTATTTTCTAATAATTCTTTTGGCTGGAGTCAATTATTGCACTTATACTATAATTACCACATCTAAGGTCACTGTTTAGGTGTTGAATTTCAAAACATTTGTCAGGTTTTTGTCCTCAAACTGCTTTTGTTTGTAGGACTAGTATATTACGTGTCTCATTCAAAGTGTTTTTGAGAGTTGTTGTCTCTGAAGTTATTTCAACCTTGTGGTATGGAACTGTAATGTGGTCAAGATCTGCTACGTTTAAAATTAAAAAATTAAGCCACACGGTTCCCTGAAAATAATTTCACACCGTAGAATGTTCATTAGCTAATCAACATAGGGCTGGGCGATATGGCAAAAATGCAATCTCGATAATTATTTTCCATATTGAACGATAACGATATATATTTCAATATAGGTTGTTAATGCTTACAGATTTAAAAGAGTACCTCAATAAAAACTGAACCCACAAAAATTTGAGGGTCCATTAAATGACATAACATTTTTGGCCGAGAATTCTGTACATCCCTCATATCAACACACTTTTAGATTCCCATTGTTGCACATTTCTGCTGTGTGATTGGCTCTGAGATAAATATAGACTAAAAAAGTTTAGAGCTTATCATTGTTATTGACATAAATTTCATCGCGATTCGATATAATGTCATTTATTGGCCCAACCCTACATCAGCATCAAGCATTTCAACAACCCCACAGTATACTACAAGTTAAGGCATGTTAAGGTTTTGTTTATTTGTTATTTGTTGCTTTAAATTTTGATGGATTTTGATTGGTTTTCAATGTTTTTATCAATGTTTATCGGTTGGATAATGTAACCCTGAAAGTGATTCCAACACTTCAAATTCCCTTGTTTTGTTATAGTTATACTTGTAGTGTAGACTGCTATTGTTGAACATTTAGGACAAGTTTTAAGCATCATCTTTATTGCTTTCAGACTTTGTGTGAATGAGCCTTTAAGTTCTATATTAATGCAGAGAATTATTTTGACTCATTGGTATCATGGACTTTGTTTTAGTTTGGAAGTTCACAGTACTTGTGTTGCTTGTTTTAGTTATTTTTTAATTAATTAATTATTTTTTTAAATTGCAACTTTACTCTACAAATTTGTTAGCTGTTGCATATATAGCACAAGTTTGAATGTATTTAAAAGAAGAGGTTTATATCCCTGTTGAAAAATCCAGCTTAAGCCAGCTTAGGATGGTTGGCTGGTTTTAGCTGGTCGACCAGCCTGGGTTTAGAGGGGTTTTGACTGGGTTTCGCTGGTTTCCATGCTGCCATTTCCAGCCTGGTCTTAGCTGGTCAGGCTGGGAGAGTTACCTGATAAAAACCAGATTAACTAACCTAGCCAGGCTGGGAGCCCAGCCAAAACCAGCTATGTCCAGCTTAAACCAGGCTGATCAAGTTTAATAAATGGTTTTAGCTGGTCATTTTCCAGCCTGAAATGGCCAAAATCCCTCTAAAACCAGGTTGGTCGACCAGCTAAAACAAGCCAACCAGCTTAGGCTGGTTTAAGATGTTTTTTTTTAGCAGGGATGGTTTATTAAATATATAATTTAATAAATACATTATAATTTTAATTCTTTAATAATAGAAATACCCTTAATATATACCCCTATATATATATTTCTTAAAATTATTAGCCCCTTTAAGCTATATTTTTTTCATTGGTCTACAGAAAAAAAAAAAACATCTGTATATGATAACTTGCCTAATTACCCTAATCTGCCTAGTTAACCTAATAACCTAGTTAAGCCTTTAAATGTCATTTTAAGCTGTATAGAAGTGTCTTGAAAAATATCTAGTAAAATATTATTTACTGTCATCATGGCAAAGATAAAATAACTTAGTTATTAGAAATGAGTTATTAAAACTATTATGTTTAGAAATGTGTTGAAAAAAAATCTTCTCTCCGTTAAACAGAAATTGGGGGAAAAAATAAACAAGGGGGCTAATAATTCTGAATTTATATATATATATATATATATATATATTAGGGTATTTATATTTCATCCAAATCAACTTGCATCAAAAAGAATGCCAGTGTTTAACTCTAAATGCTTTTTTTGTCCTTGTAATGCACCTACAATCTGAAATATCTTTCTGTGCTAACCGATATAATGAGCACAGCTGACGTTTGCATATGCAAAACCATCATCCCAATCACGTCTGCTGTTTTGTAAATTATGGCTGGATTGTAATGGAGTGTCACTGCATAATGTGCGCAATGGTGCTTTTCAATTAATTACTGCATATCTGAAAAATCATCAGACAGCACAGTGACCTCTCCTGCTAAAGTAAACGCCAAGACAACCAATAACAACACACTTTTAATATAGGTTTGTGTCCGTATCGTACGAGCCTGTGTGTCTTTTCCTTCCGTCTCTGCATATCTTTGTGTTTTCTCTCTATTTGGGTGTGAAAGTAGAGCAAACAACAGATTTCTAAAGCGGCCAATGAAGCCCCAGATCGAGGCAGTATGGTAACAGCAGGGATATAAATGACTCAGCCAGCTGGAGAGAGAGAAAGAGAAAGTGAGAGCTCTGTCACAGGAAGTCGATTCTGTGGGAAACTGGCAGGACTTTCTCAGAAGCAGCGCTGTGACATTTGAAAAAGGCGTTTCGGCGCATCTCATCTGGCACAGCGGTTGGCACATGCCTTACAGAGCTGGCAGCAGGCGCCAATCAGGACCGACAAAGTTAGAGAGGCGTCTAGGGCCAGGGCAGCAGAATGGAGAGATTATCCCGTATATGTGTGTGTGTTTGTGTTCATTGGGCCTCCCGGGTCTCTTTTAAAAGCTGTTGATTGAGCCACAAATTGAGTCATAGTTGTCAAATCAAAGCAGCGGTTTCTGGAAGCTGCTCCTGTTAGCGGAGTGACCCTGCCGGCCCGCGGTTACCAGGAAAAGACCCGGAGATCCGCTGGAGAGGAACCTCTGACCTCCGGGCCTCCACGACTGAGCCATTGAGGACATGAAGTACTGTGATTTACAGAGCAAGCAGGCCACAGCGGGACAGGAAGAGTGATGGAGGAGATGCTGGAGCACGGACACAATGAGAGAGGAAGAAAAAAATGGAAGGCTGAGGGAAAAGCTCAATTAGTGAGGATGCAGGAGAAACGAGAATGAGATGTGACAGGAGTGGAGAGGCATAATACTAATAAAGAAACGTGTATTTTTAGGTTTCATAGGTGTGTTTTTGAGAGTAAGAGATTTTTGGGACAAAATTTGACATTTAAAATAGGGCTCCACAATGTATCGTTTCAACATCGATATCACAATGTTCGCATCCGCAGTCGTCACATCGCAAAGATATGCAATGTCCAGTCAGAATTATAGTTGAGCAGGTGCTAGCTACAGAATTGTATTTAATCACTGTATTTATATGGAATTTATAAATATAAGTAAAAATAAATAAATACTTCGAATTTTTGTCTTGTTTCTAGTCGAAATATCTACTAATATAACTATTTCAAATCGAAAACAATATTATTTTATGTGCCCCACTGGCAGATAATTTCCTTCAAACAAGCAAAAATCTATTTTATCACTTACATCTAAATAGAGAGAACTTTAGTAATAACTCGGCCCACACAGAATCTGCGCATGCAGAAATCTGCAGATTTTTAGCCCATCATTGAGTATTTGTAAATGTGTGTAAATGAATATGTATTCAGTTTTGAAATTAATTTCAGTAATATTATTGACTAATATGAAAATGTTCATATGATGTATTTACAATATAGTTTGTATAGTAATATTATTTGTATTTTAGTAGATATATTATATCTGAGACTTGCTTTGTTTAACAAATAAGTGGATCTAATTGGATTTGCATTGTAAACATTAAATATAAGGTTAAAAAGGTATTATTTTTTATTTTATTATTTAAAAATCATTCCGCATAAATCTGTAGATTTTTTACAAAATTCTGTGCAGAAATAGCAAAGAAATGTTCGCAGATTCTGTCTGGTCCTAGTAATAACAAAGGGAATATCTGCTTACTTTAATACTAACAGTATTACAAGCTAAATGATACCCAACCGCCACTTCGCCACAACTGTCAGAAATGAAGCACACAGGATTGTTTTTCTATATCTAAGGTAGTAAAGGATACATTTTCGCTGCTTTCAAAATTCAATCAGAGATTTTTAGATTTAGGCTCAGCCTGTTTGTTAGAGTAGCCACACCCCAAACACTTGCGATTGGTCGAGCTTTTAAAAGCAGACCCCTCTTAAAGCTTTAATGATGCCATTGAAGCAGTAGGTAATTAATTGGTTTAAGATCATTTATTTTTTGTTATGTTTGAACAGTAGTTCCTAAAAGTGGTTTTCGCTTGGTGATTTTCAAAAGTCAAATAAATTTTATTAAACTATTAGAATTACCATATTTTACTCATAACCCACAGAAGATAAAAAGTAGTTAATAGTTACATAAAACAGCAATACATGAAAATAAAAAGCCATCAGCCTTTCAATTTATTTATAGGATTAACAACACAGCAATAGCGTCAGCTGCAGCAGATTGATTTATAGCACCAGGTTAAACTTTCTAACATCTTTATAGCAATCAAATACATAAAAAATAAATACAGGCCACAACTGGACATTGAGGATGCCGAGTGGCGGTCACCAAAACTAAACCAAGAATAGACTTGTGCTGAAAGCATTGTGCTCATCAGTCTCATTAGTTGAGGTTAATATTAAATTAAATTAATGACTATATAAATTATAGCCTATGGTTGTTTCTCTATCTATCTATCTATCTATCTATCTATCTATCTATCTATCTATCTATCTATCTATCTATCTATCTATCTATATCTATCTATCTATCTATCTATGTATGTATGTATGTATGTATGTATGTATGTATGTATGTATGTATGTATGTATGTATGTATGTATGTATGTATGTATGTATGTATGTATATGTATATATATGTATATATGTATATATATATACATATATGTATATATATATGTATATATGTATATATATACATATATATATATATATATATGTATATATGTATATATATATATATATATATATATGTATATATGTATATATATACATATATATATATATATAATATATATATATATATATATATATATATATATATATATGTATATATGTATATATATATACATATATATATATATATATATATATATATATATATATGTATATATATACATGTATATATACATATATATATATATATATATATATATATATATATATATATATATATATATATATATATATATATATATATATATATATATATATATATATATATATATATATATATATATATATATATATATATATATATATATATATGTATATATATATATATGTATATATATACACACACACATGCACACACTTGTGTTTATATAGGCCTATTGTTGTGTGTGCAACATTTGTAAATGTATAACCACCTCAGAGGAATTATTTTGGGGATCTCGGCCTGAAAAGTTTGGGAACCCCTCTATTAGCATTCTAGCATTCTGTGTAGCTCAGTTCAAGTAGGTATTGCTGCAGCCCAGAAACCTCCAAGTGGGAGGGATTACACTGTTAATAAAACACATCAGGTTACTGTGAGGTTGGGTTTAGGGTTGGAGTAGGTGTTTACATTCATGAAGCACAATAATAAACTCAGTGTCATGTACAAGATATTAAATAAATAAATATCTCCAGGTTTGTACAGCCCACTTCAAGCTCGAAGGCCCTCCCACTTGGAGCTTAAGTCCCACCCACTTGGAGCTGGCTCTGACCTCCTTTATACCCTTCTCGCTCAGTTTGCCATCTCCCTCTTTCTTTATCTCTCTCTCTCTCTCCTGATGATAATGATATGATGATCAGCCGGCTGGTTTGATAGAGATGCAGCTGAGAGTGAAGAGAAGCAGGGATCTGTATGAAAGGTCATGGTGCCAGAGAGCGAGACTCAAGAAGTCTTCATGACACCACTACTGTCCTGACTCTCAGCAGCGCCGTTCACTGTTCACCCTTATTTTTTACAGTTGGCTGGCAATTAAAGGCTTTCCATGGCTCTGGACAGGGTGGCATTCAATAATGCAGCTTTTATGGCAGGCGGCAGACATGACCCAGATGCACATATCATTGGTGGCTTCAGCCGAGGCGTTTACTGATGTATCAATCCTTTCTCTCTCTCTCTCTATTGATCATTCACCCTCTCTTCATCCTGTATGTCCTACTTTGCTTTTCTCTCTAGCTCTGGTTTAAATCAGATGCTTTGCTAAAGAGTGTTTTTTATGACATCATAAGTGCAGTTACAATACAAACGCTGTTTAAAAGGTAGCCAGCAACCTTATAAGACAGCTCCTTTTGCAGATTTGCATCTCATGCATAGTTCATGCAGAACACAATCCCATAATGCATTGCAGCGAGGTCTGTGAAAGGCTTTGTGATGGCCTCATCTGAAATCACATACTTCTGTTGAATAAGTAATTACTTTGTGGCTGTTAAAAAGTTTGTCCTATATAGAATGAGCTCCATCTATATGTGCTACATTTGCCATGTTTTCATTGTCATGTGACACAGCAGCATCACTACACAGCAATCCACAGCTCTCCCACACCCTCATGGGATGGAGAAGTGTTCATTGGTCCATTGTGCTTCATCCTACACACGCTATATATAGCTTATTTTATACTACATTGTTTATTCTTGACCTCATAACATCATGACGTTATCATAAAAGATGTCAAATGTAAGTGCAAGACATGTTACAGCATCGTTCAATAAGAAAGCTTAGCTATAACCTAATTAAAAATTTTACTTTTTTTTTAATCCAATGTGTGTTACTAAGTATTTTTTTTTGCAGGTCATGCTGTTAGCATCATGCTAATTGTTAATCTAGTGCAGGAGTGTCCAAGCTTGGTCCTGGACGGCTGGTGTCCTGCATAGTTTAGCTCAAACTTCCTTCAACACACTTGCCTGGAAGTTTCTTGTGTACCTAGAAAGAGCTTGATTAGCTGGTTCAGGTGTGTTTAATTGGGGTTGGAACTAAAATATGCAGGACACCGGCCCTCCAGGTCTGAGTTTGGGTATTTGCTAATATTTTTGTTTGCAACACGCTAATAGTTTACCCAAAATATCTGTCTTTTTAGTTTTATAAGTATGATATGCTGTTAGCATCATGCTAATTGCTTATCTAGTGTAATTGCTAATATTTTGTTAGCCTGTCCTGTTATTAGCAACATGCTAATAGTTTACACAAAATATCTGTCTGCTTAGTTCTTTATATTAGTATGGCATGCTATTAGCACCATGCTAATTGTTTATCTAGTGTATTTGCTAATATTTTGTTAGTATATCATGCTGTGGGAAACATGCTTATAGTTTACACAAACTATCTGTCTACTTATTTCTTTTTATTAGTTTGGCATTCTGTTAGCATCATGCTAATTGTTTATCTAGTGTATTTGCAAATGTTTTTGTTAGCATGTCATGCTGTTCTCAACATGCTAATTGTTTACACAAAATATCTGTCAGCTTAGTTCTTTATATTAGTATGGCATGCTGTTAGCACCATGCTAATTGCTTATCTAGTGTATTTGCTAATATTTTGTTAGTATATCATGCTGTGGGAAACATGCTAGAAATTTACACAAACTATCTGTCTGCTTATTTCTTTTTATTAGCATGGCATTCTGTTAGCATCATGCTAATTGTTTATCTAGTGTATTTGCTAATGTTTTTGTTAGCATGTCATGCTGTTCCCAACAAGCTAATAGTTTACACAACAAAGCTGTCTGCTTAGTTTTTTTTATACGTATGACATGCTGTTGGCATCATACTATTAGTTTATCCAGTGTGTGTTTGCTAAGATTTTTTGTTAGAGTATCATGCTGTTAGCAACATAATAGTTTGTCCAAATGTGTTTAAGTAGTTTTTAGCATGTTATGCTGTTAACAACATGCCAATAGCTTACCTTATGTATGTTAACCAAGTACTTTTTATTAGTTTTGTTAGCTAAATATTTGCTCAGTTTGCATGTTTATGACATGCTAAGGTATATGTTTTTATGTTCTATTTGTTACAGTAGTTTATTTATATTAGTTTATATGTACAAAATAACAAAAAAGGAAATAAAATGGTTTAAAATGTATAAACATAAACAAAATTAACAGTACTACAATTCAAAATGCAAATCATGTATTAGAGAAATAAAACCATCTCAGTATCTCAGTGATACTTAGACAGCAGTGTTGAGCAGTTTTGTTGCTGCCTGCTATATTTAGAACATTCCAAATGTTTACATTCCACGTGTTTACATTCCATTCAGTTAGCATGCAGAAGCAAACAGCAGAGCAGCTCGTTAGCAGCATTTCTAGATTTTTCTGTATTCTCTTGTATAATAATGTTAGTGTTTCTCTTCGTGACGGTCATGGTTTGTTTTTTTCCTGTAAGTGTATGTGTGTGTGTGTTATAGTGTGATGCTCTTGCTGAGGTGCAGCAGGAAGTGTGAGTCAGGATAGGGTGTCACTCCTCTGTGCACTTCATCACCCCTTACAGAGCTCTAATCTGCCCCCACACACAGACTCACACACACACACACTGTCCCACAGTGTCACTCTCGCCTCATCGGTGGCTCCTCTGTGTAACTATTAACCCTGTAACCTCTCGCACTCCTGAAGACACATGGCTAACAGCCCCTCATCCCATCACACTAGCACTGGTACTTCAACAAACAATGAAAGTTTACACTTCATAGCCCTAGCACAATCAGCCATTTATAATTAATTGAACTTCAGTCAAAGATAAAGTAGCTGAACTTTGTTAAAGGTAAAATTACAATTTAATATACAAGGTTATGATCTTGTGAATCCAATAGAATATTCATGGCATCATAGGAAAATATTTACAATGATTATTATAATACAATAGTCATGTATTTAAAGCTTATAATGCAACACTAAATTTTTTTTTCAGTATTTATGAACTCTGTTCATTAAGAGGCCTGAAAAAGTCTTTCAGATTTTGTTTGTATCGTGTGCGTGCATACATGCTTGGGTGCATGTGTGTGTGTGTGATAAGATATCAAGCAGTAACTTATGTGTGGCAGGCTGAGCTTCATCCAAAATATTATGTTTAGTTATCATTTTTATTTATTGTACAATGAAATGCAAGTTTGAGCCCTATACATTTTTTTAAATGAATAATTTTATTTAGCAAGAACTTTATTAAAGTAACTACAAAGACATGTAATATGGCTTTATTTTATTTTATTTTATTTTATAGTTATTTTACAGTTTCAGCCTTTAAGTAATAGGGTATATGCAAAAGTATACAGAAGAATTTTTATTTTTTCGGTAACCAGGGTCAAACGCTTCCGGTGAACTCTATGCCATTACAAAATCGCCGCATTTAAGGTCTGTTTTCTTTAAAAATCAGTGATCTTAACTGCCTGATTGATATACGATATAAAGTGGGTCTCAGAATGTACAAGAAGCTTTGAATTAAATTACATTTTCCCCTGCCATGTCTTTAAAATATGAAAATTAATTTTACCCCATTATTTTTAATGGTATTTCTTTGCTAACCTGCCGATTTTGACGAGCGCATGCGCGTGTAAACGGCTTTTCATCTCTGTTAATGCTTCAACAACTAAATGAATGCTAATGCGAAGTCTAGTTAACTGTTTATACTTTAATTACATTACAACATCGATGCTGTATAAGGAACTGTATAAAATTTTAAAAAGTCACATTAACCGTTATCAGTTTGGAAAGAAACACTAGCTGTGCATATACCCCTTTAATTAAAATCAACACCAAACTTTTGGTTTTAACCAACTCACCAAAGAGTTCACCTAAGCTCACAACAGTTCACTTGACTTAATCAGGGCTGGATTACTATAAGGGCTAGGTGGGGCTGAAGCCTCAGAGCCCATGGAAGGAGGGGTCCCTTGATTGGTTGAAGAATTTATTTGCACTATGACACCGGAAAATGCCTCTGTTAAGCTTTCGCATGCCAATAATGTGAGGAATTCCTTTCACTGATGTTCAAAAACAGTGACGCCGCTAAACTTTTGCTCGGAGTGGCTGTAGCCCAATCTGTATTTCAAGAAGCCCTGTTTTAAGCCTGGTTTATACTTCTACGTCGAGTGATCGGCGCGACCCATGGCGCATACTTTGCGCGTTGCCATGCATTTGTACTTCTTCGTGCTGTTTGTGTTGCTTTGCAATAACACTTCCGAAACACTGGCTGACAGTAGTCTGTGTCGAGTTTCTTCGCTGGTGTTTTGTTTTTTCTGAACGCTGCCTTAATGTACAAGTGGCTTAAACGCACTCATTTTGAGGTGGGAATCGGTGGACATGCGACAACTTTAATCATAAGGTATACACAAAACGACAGTCTCCATCTGAAGCTCCTTCATCGGACTTGACATTTGTAAATAATTCCTCCATCGGGCTCATGCGGCTCTCAATCCCACCCACATTTGTCAGTGCTATCAAACCAACCAATCACAGAGCTTGTGCTACGGTCGTTGTGACGTGTAGTAAAATTTTTTAAAGAGGTGCACGTCAGCGACGGCAACAGCGAGGGCTATGCAACTACATGAAGGCTGCGCCAGAGCATATACATGCAATTGACGCAGAAGTGTAAATCAGCCTTTAGTCTACAGTAGGGGTGACCAGATGTCCCGTTTTTTTTCCCAATCCCTTATTTTCCGCAAAAGTCTAGTCAAAAGTAGGCCAAAAAAGCACATCGTAGAACAGAAAATTAAATTCAAACAGTATCCGTTATTAAGTATAGGCGGAATCATGCTGTATAATGGACTCATAACTAAAGCACTGTCTCAGCCGTGCTCCCACGCAATCCTGCCCTCAAATAATTAGACCAAGACAGTGTGCAATCAAATCAGTAAAATAATAATATATAATATATATAAAATATATATAATAATAAATAACAAAATGGTGCATTTTTTCTATCACAAGAAAATACATGTTTTAAGTAACATGTTTACTTGTTTCCCTTTTATAAAAAGAGCAATAAAAAGAAATAAAATATTGCCACTGGCTTTCATCAGACAATATATCTGGGGAGAACACAACATGCTAACCTTCTGTAACTGACCAAATGGGAAATTAGAAGAATGGATTTTAAAGATATTTTGGGAATTTCTGCTCAGCTAAAGTTTAAAGTAAAGTTTTTAAACACAGCCCTATTTAAAGTATTTACTATTGCAAAGGTTTTTATTTTATTTTATTTTTTGGTGATTTTGGCAGCCTGTTTAAAATTTAAGTTCGATTTTGTATGCTTGTATGCCTACTTTAGTAAAATAGAAAACATTAATTATAATTAAATATAAATTAAATAGTGGAAAATTAGATAAAATGTTAATTAGCAAAATAATAATAATAATAATAATAATAATACGGAAAAAAATGCTTTTTGTGAGGCGATAAAATAAATGAGGCCCTTGGGTTTGTTATAGCCCCAGGGCCCAATATGTTCTTAATCCGGTCTTAGACCTAATTAAAATATTATCATGAAATAAAATATAAATAAACTCAAAATATCATCTAATAAGTCTGGTATATATGGTAGAATGTTGTGTATTGTATAAGTACATCAACCTGTCCTTCATCATCTACCTGTATCCAGAAACAGGCATTCAGAAGTGTGGATGCTGCTGGAAGATGTGTGCTTGTTTGACTGAGTGATGCTGAGACAGAGATGCACAGGTCTTATAGAAAGCGCTTCTGCTATTGGCTCCCCATCAGGCTGACGTCAGCGGCTCCCACAGGAGAACAAGTGATCCGCATGTGAAGAGTCCATGCTAATGCACAGACACACTCCTGTCTGAACGAAGCAAACGCACACACATTCATAACACACAGCAGAGAGAGAGAGCAGTGCAGAAGGCAAGATGAGATGGCTGAGGCTACATTTGCGCTAGTGTGTTTTCATTTCAAAATGCACAACTCTCGTTACAACACCTGGCATCCACACCAATCCAGTTTCAACCCTTAAAAATTTAGACTTTTGGAAATGCTGTAAAGCCTGTTTTAGTTTGTAAATTCTGGAGTTGCTTTTCGGTGTAAATGAAGCAAAACAAGGGCTTGGCCGCATGCATTCACTCATTTGTTCAGCCCCGTCACATAATCATTACATTGATTTTATTTTTTTTTTATTATTAATTAATTAAATAAATAATTTTGAAAAAAAAATGTGTGATGCGATATAGAACTAATTTCTGTGAGACTGCATAGAGCACATTTTGTATGTTGTTGTTTTTTATGCCAAAATGTTTTGTTTATAGACTGCGACTTAATTCTTAATCATATCTGTCTGACCAAAAATGACAGATTATTTTATAGGTGCTGTATGTAAGTTTTGACTCTTCTAAAGCGTAAAAATGCTACTATATGTTTGCAGATGTTTAAAAGGGTGGCCCGCTACAATATCATATTTTAAACTTTAGTTCATGTGTAATGTAGCTGTGTGAACATAAACAATATCTCTGAATGTGATACGCTCAAAGTTCAATGCAAATGGAGACTTTGGCTTTTAGAGTTAGCTTAGCAAAGCCTACAGCGAGCAAAGTTTGGAGACTACAAAAAGATACATCCGGGTTAGTGAGATCACAAACGCTTTAGGTTACGCACATACACCACACACATTCACTCCACGCAGCAAAGGGGCGTGGCAAGAGGCACTGTAATGTCAAAGAGCCCCTATTATACATGAAATAGGGTCATATTTTGATTGTAAGGCTCCCCAACAACAGTCTAATATGCATGCAAGGTCAAAAAATACTTTCATGGTCTTATAATATGCATTTATTTTTACCCAGTTATCCCAGCGACTCCCATATGAATCGTTCAGTGATTCATTTGTTCCCAAATCCCTCCTTAGCACGAAGCTAATCTGCGCTGATTAGACTGATGACAGCCTGCTGCGATTGGTCGACACTGACAGTTTTCAGCGCGAGATAGAGTGAAATGCCCAGCTAATCAACAATATAAAAGTAGTCACCGTGCATACACGCTTCATAGTGTAAGGCTTGGATTTTGGCTGCCAGTGGGTGAATGTAAATACAGACGATGGACTTGAAAATACTGACGACTAACTATTTTATTGAGCAAAAACTCCAAGAACTGGCGAGGAGATCTTCTAGCCTGTCACATTCTACCTGCTCTTTTCTCACACACACACACACACACACACACACACACACACACACACACACACACACACACACACACACACACACACACATTCCCCTCCTCCTCAGAGGACACAACACCATAACATTCAAAAACAGAACACCTCACCTCGAACCTGAGCTGAACTATTTTGAAACTTGACCATTGCATGCGTGTAGGAACAGCTGACGATCCGTAAACAAAACGGCACGCGTCGCGTTTTCAACGTGGCTTTACACGCGATATGAGAATATAAAGAGTTAACGTTAACCTGATGCACTACACACGGTTACAAGTAATGGATGAATGTACCACACCTTGCTTACACATCACAGCTTGCAGTCAAACAAACAAGCATGGATACAAAATCCTGACCAGTTTTAGAATTTGTGGTGATGTTTTGCGTGAATACTAGCTCATGATTTATAAGAAATGATCTGAATAGAAAATTAATTTTGCGGACAACTTAAATGTGACATTTTCTTTCAACACAATTTAAAATGCATGCTGTTTATAATGAATACTATTATAATCAGTGATTTATACACTAACTGTTTATATACATTTATTTACTATAGACCATTTTGAAGGATGTAAACAATAACAATGGTCCTACAGTATTTCCAGTTTTACATTTTTAATTATCACAGCTTATCACAGGATCCCAAAAGGTACACAAATTGGTAAGTTATGTTATGACAGGTTTAAATATTAAGTTATAATTGAATTGGCTTTTGTTACAGTTATGAAACAGCTTGACAACAAGCAGGAAATGTGCATGGGCCAATGACTTTACCACATTGAAATGGTCTATAATGGCTGTGTTTTTACGCGGTGTTTTTACGCAGCTGAAAACGCCAGCGCTCTTCTAGAAACACTCAGCTGCGAGTGCTTCTCCAACTGTCAGAGTTTTTAAAAAAAACGTAGAATGTGAAACACTCGCTGCTTACATGCCCTAATTATAGTTACTTTCACATTTTCACATTTCTGTCTTGTTTTGCCCTGAATATAGATAACAGTTAAAAGATCTGCTGTCATCTTAAAAGTTTTTTGTCGCATGTTATTTTAACGTATAATTGACAATCCATTAACTAAGACTGTTAGCTCAATAAACTACTAATTAGCTGCTTATTAACAGTTAGCAAGGTAATAGTTGGGTTAAGTATTGGGTAGGATTAGAGATGTAAAGTAAGATAATCTTTTAAGTGCTATTAAACAGCTAATATCCTAATAATACCCCAGTAGTAAATGGTGTGAATTATTACACTTTAGGTATTCCCTTTTTATATATCAAGAAGAATATCAAGAAGATTATAGTTTTGTTTTTATAATTCTGTAGGTTACCATTTTGAACTATTTTTGCAATAGCTGCTTTTATCATTTGACATGCATTTTTGATTGAGTAATGTAGATTGTAGTGGTAACCGCAATATAGATGAGGATCGTTTTCATTTTAAAACAGCGCGTTAAAAGGAAAACACACTAGTGTAAGTGCAGCTTGTAAGCAGCAGCCTGTGAGGTGCTGGACAGTGAATAATCAGCAGCAGGTTTGATTCAAGAGGGCAGCCAGAGACAGGTGGCGCTCGAACAAGTGTGTGTGTGTTTGCGCGTGTGTGTGTGTGTGTGTGTGTGTGTGTGTGTGTGTGTGTGTGTGTGTGTGTGTGTGTGTGTGTGTGTGTGTGTGTGTGTGGTGTGTGTGTGTGTGTGTGGTGTGTGTGTGTGTGTGTGTGTGTGTGTGTGCGAGAGAGATTGGGAAAAGCGCTACACAAGGAGACTGACCTCATTAAGCAGTTCCTCCTCTCCGCTCGCTCACATCCTGTTTGTGCAGCTCTTTTCCTCCACAATGAAATGAGCAGCAGGAGAGAAGCGCAGAGTAGCTTCATTACACTGCAGAAACAGCATCAAGACAAACTCACAGATTTATATACAGCTTCTGATCTATGACCTATGACCTTGTGTGTACTCCAAATCCAGTGAAGCGGACTCAGATTAAATAGAATAAATGAATGCAGTACAAAATACGTTTTACATGGTATATAGAAATAATCGTCACACTTTAGTTTAGGTCACAATTAATGGTATTAACAAACCGTGAACTGACACTACTAGCTTAATAAACTACTAATTAGCTGTTTATTAATAGTTAGTAAGGTAGTAGTTGGGTTTAGGCATTAGGTGGGATTAGGGATGCATACTTTATAACTACTAATCAACAGTTAATGTCTTAATAATAGGCAGCTAATAAGCCAGTAGTTAATTTCATGAATTGTGACCTAAACTAAAGTGTTACTGAAATAATAAATGTGTATTTAATTTAATGTTTTAGATACATTATAATATACAGATACATATATATTTACTGTATATGTGGATTGCACAAAGATTGCAAAAATATAAAGTCATTTAAATAATGTTTCATATTATTTAGTGATTTAATGATTTTCTACATGGGATCAAATTTTACATTAATGAATTATAAATGCTAATATATACATTTATTTTAATGTACCCTGTATTATTCCCTATATTAATATCATATCATATACAGTGCACCCGGAAAGTATTCATAGTGCTCCACTTTTTCCACATTTTTTATGTTACAGCTTTATTCCAAAATTTATTAAATTCATTTATTTCCTCAAATTTCTACACAAATACCCCATAATGACAATGTGAAAATAGATTTTTTGAAATTGTTGCAAATTTATTACAAATAAAAAACCTGAAAAATCACATGTACATAAGTATTCACAGCCTTTGCTCAATACTTTGTTAATGCACCTTTGGCAGCAATTACAGCCTCAAGTCTTTTTGAATATGATGCCACAAGGTTGGTACACCTGTCTTTTGGAATTTATGCCCATTCCTCTTTGCAGTACCTCTCAAGCTCTATCAGATTGGATGGGAAGTGACGGTGTACAGCCATTTTCAGATCTCTCCAGAGATGTTCAATAGGATTTAGGTCTGGGCTCTGGCTGGGCCACTCAAGGACATTCACCGAGTTGTTGTGAAGCCACTCCATTGTTATTTTGGCGCTGTGCTTTTGGTCACTGTCCTGCTGAAAGATGAACCGTCGCCTCAGTCTGAGGTCTAGAGCACTCTGAAGCAGGTTTTCATTCAGGATGTCTCTGTACATTGCTGCATTCATCTTTCCCTCTATCATGACTAGTCTTCCAGTTCCTGCTGCTGAAACACATCCCCACAGCATGATGCTGCCAACACCATGCTTCACTGTAGGAATGGTATTAGCCTGGTGATGAGCGGTGCCTGGTTTTCTCCAAATGTAACGCCTGGCATTCACTCCTAGGAGTTCAATTTTAGTCTCATTAGACCAGAGAATTTAGTTTCTTATGGTCTGAGAGTCCTTCAGATGCCTTTTGGCAAATTCCAGGTGGGGAGTGGCTTCCGTCTGGCCACTCTACCATACAGGTCTGATTGGTGGATTGCTGCACAGATGTTGTCCTTCTGTAAGGTTCTTGTCTCTCCACAGAAGAACGCTGGAGCTCAGACAGAGTGACCATTGGGTTATTGATCACCTCCCTGACTAAGGGAGACAATCCTGTCTCGGAGGTCTACACACAATTCCTTTGTCTTCATGCATGGTTTGTGCTTTGACATGCACTGTCAACCTTATATAGACAGGTGTATGCCTTTTCAAATCATGTCCAATCAACTGAATTGACCACAGGTGAACTCCAATTAAGCTGCTGAAGTATCTCAAGAATGATCAGTGGAAACAGAATATAACTGAGCTCAATTTAGAGGTTCACGGCAAAGGCTGTGAATACTTATGTGATTTTTCAGGTTTTTTTTTTAAAATAAATTTACAACAATTTCAAAAAATCTTTTTTCACATTGTCATTATGGGGTATTGTGTGTAGAATTTTGAGGAAATAAATGAATTTAATCCATTTTGGAATAAGGCGGTAACAAAAAAAAATATGGAAAAAGTGAAGCTCAATGCACTGTAAATATATGATATTAGTGTAGAGTGCATTAAAATGTATATATTAGCATTTATAATTCATTAATGTAAAATTTGAATCCATGTAGAAAATCATAAAATCACTAATTAATATGAAACATTATTTAAATTACTTTACATTTTTGCAATCTTTGTGCAATCCACATATACAGTAAATATATATGTATCTGTATATTATCATTAATTATAGAATAATTTTATATAATATTTTTAACATTGTATGTTATATTAAATTTTTAATTAAAAAATAAAATGTAAAACATGTAGAATATATACGACATAGCCTGCGATTATACATTAAATACAAATGGACTAACTAATAAATATACTGTTGAATGATTAATCGCATCCAAAAAAAGCTTGTATTTGTATAAGGAATATACATGATTTGAGAAACAGTTTAAATGTTTAAAAAAATTATTATTGATATCTAATACAAATGATCATTTTATCAATTATCAGTTTTACATTTTATTTTTAATTAATAAATTTAATATAACATTATACAATGTTAAAAATATGATATAAAATTATTACATATACACATTTCTGATGAATCAATTCTAATAAAGCAATTAATCTTGATTAATCTTGGTTTATGCACTGCAGGTTTACATGATCTAATGATAAACAACTTTATTTCCATTAACTAAAGTTAACATAAATGAAAAAATATCCCAATAAATGTATTATCAATTGTTTGTTCAGGTTAGTAAATACATTAAATAACATGAACTTGTTTAAAATGAGCTGAAACAACACAAATCTTGAGTTTGTTCTGTTTGTTTTTTGGTGACAACTTAAATGTTTTATGTACAATCTACTTAAATTTGTAAAATAATAATAAATTATGTAAATTTCTTAGTTTTCCCAACACATATCGATTGTGTGGATCCCAGCTTTATTTACAGTGTAATATAACCTTATTGTGACGTGTTACCCTATATACACATACATTCCAGCTAATAAAATATAGATTTTCATACCCACACTTAAGAAAAGCTGTTAACTGCAGTCTTGCATTAGCTGTGAAGATGTATTGGAGCTGCTCTGGAATCTTCTAAATGATTGATCAGTGTGTATTGTGCTGTTCTGCGTGTGTAATAGAGACTTCATGTGTGCTGCCCTCTAGTGGACCTTTTAAACTGCACTTCAGTGTTTACTGAGAGACGCAGAACTGCCTTTCACCTCAAATCCATATATTAACCTGCAGAAATGTTTCTATCTCCAAATATAGAGCTCTTGTGTGCTGCAGGCTTGATTAAACTTTTATTTATTGTGGTTTAATAGAAGCTGCACGCAGTATTCGTCTGATAGATGGCGACAGGTTTAGATAAACAAAAGTACAGTTCTGAATCTTCGAGTCGACACTGTTTATCTGAAACGCACTGCTCAGAAAATGTGTTGTTTTTATCTGGTAGGACGGAATTGGACTTAAACCAGAAAAGAAAATGTTTCAATGCATTTGAGCAGATATTTCACATACAACAGTGGCCGGCAGTACATCTGAGTACATGGGGATTTCTTTTTTTTTTATCCATTTCTTGATGCATGTGAATGATATACAGTTGAAGTCAGTATTATTAGCCCCCCTGAATTATAAGCTCTTGTTAATTTTTTTTTCTCCAATTTCTGTTTAACGGAGAGATTTTTTTCAACATATTTCTAAACATAATAGTTTTAATAACTCAATATAACTGATTTATTTTATCTTTGCCATGATGACAGTAAATAATATTTGACTAGATATTTTTCAAGACACTTCTATACAGCTTAAAGTGACATTTAAAGGCTTAAATAGGTTAATTAGGTTAACTAGGCAGGTTAGGGTAATTAGGCAAGTTACTGTATAAGGATGGTTTGTTCTGTAGACGGTCGAAAAACAATAGCTTAAAGGGGCTAATAATTTTGACCATAAAATGGTTCATAAAAAATTTCAAACTTTTTTTTATTCTAGCCGAAATAAAACAAATAAGACTTTCTCCAGAAGAAAAGATATTATCAGACATACTGTGAAAATTTCCTTACTCTGTTAAGCATTATTTGGGAAATATAAAAAAAAAATAATAATAATTCAAAGGGGGGCTAATAATTCTGACTTCAACTGTATAAATATACTGTATAGTTAAAGACAAAATTATTAGCCCTTCTGTGAAGCTTTAATTCCTTTTCTAAACATGAAAAGTGATGTTTAACAGAGCAGGGATATTTTCACAGTAATTCATACTGTTTTTGAGATAAATCTTCTGCTAAATCTTCTTTTGTGTCTTTCGGAAAACGGCTTATTTTAGTTTGGCTGTAATAAAAGCAGCGTTTAAATTCAAAATATATATATTTTAAGATAGTAATAGTATTAGTACTAAAGTAATATACTATACATAATATATAATATACTTATACTAATAGTAATAATTTGAGAAATTATGATTTTAATTTAAAAAATTTTGAGATGCTAATAGTTTTAGCCCCCTTTTTATTTTATTTATCATTTATTTTACCAGAAATTTCCCATTGAGATATACATCTCTTCTACCAGGGGGTCCTGGCCAAAATGGCAACAAAAAAGTTTCAGATACAAAAATACACACACATAAAAATATGACGAATTAAAATTTACACAAAACATTCACATAATTCTTTCAGGTAAGACTTCAAACGACTTTTAAAAATATTTAGAGATGGAATTGTTTCTAACATGATAACACTCTGTGTTAATTACAATTATATTTTTGTTCATTCATTCATTCATTCATTCATTTTACGAACACATTAATTGGTGTGGGCTGGGCGATTAATCAACAAGTAATCGAAATCAACATTCAGAACCTATAATCGATCAAATTTTTCCAGGTCAATTTTTTCAATTATTTCCCCTGCCATGTGTGGAGTCGTGTGACCCCGCTCTGTTAAGGCTGAATTACACTTATTATTAGGGATGTCCAGATCCGATCACGTGATCGGAAATCGAGCCTGGTTACTCAGACTCAGACTCGATCGGAATCAGACGTTACCTCCCGATCAGGACTCGAATATATATGTATAGAACATGGAAGCAGCTTGAAGCAGAAAGTGCGAGTATGTCTGCGGTTTGGAGGTATTATAAGTTGATGACGACAACATTGCCATTGCAGACTGTGAGATATGTAAACTTGGTATTGCCTGCCAGGTTTTTTAAGTTGAGGTGCTATTTTTTATATTAGATTTATATATATATATATATATATATATATATTTAATAAATTTACTATATTTTATTTTTTAGCTGCCTCACAGAAGTGCTCTGTTTGTTAACAGAGTTGTTGAATGTTAAAATGAGGTGAATTAAAAAAAAAAAAAAAATTATGTATTATAGAAGTATCAGATGGGGTTTCGGTATCGGTAGATACACAAAATCAAATGACTCGGACTCGGACTCAAGGGCAAAAAAACCTGGGGTGCGTTTCCCAAACAATGACTTAACTTGCGGCTGAACTATCATAGTATGATGCATCATTTGGGAAAAGAACGATGTAGTGACAAGTGTTTACCAAACCCTGTAGTTTCTCTGTCGCAGATCCATCGTATGAACCACGTTAGTTATAACGTAAAACAGCCATAATGATGCTCTAAACGGAGAGGTAACAACTTCTTTAAAGAAGAACCCCATAATTTCTTTGTGCAAATTATATTGTTTTACACAAACACGCTTTTAAAATAAAATCTAATATTAGTTTTGATAAAAACATGCACTCGTTTTCCATATTAATTGCAATATATATAAACGACACATAGAGCCTGTGTTTCCTTTACAAATATTTTTGAGGCCGTTACATATTCTATTCTAAAACATATAATCACTTACAAAAGCTAACACATATTCTATTATCATATATAAATCATATAATAAAATAAATAATGAGGTTATTTATTAAGAAATGAAATGTAATATTTATTATTTAATAGGAATTTTTTTTAAAAATCCTACTTTTAATAAGAATTTTAACAATGATAATGGTGATTATTAATATTATTAAGTAGGATATTGTTTATTTATTTTAACTTTTTTGAAAAGTCTACTTTTATAATTTGACACATGCAAACCACTGCAGAAATATATATATAACCTACTATAAATTAAAAGCATTAACGTATGCTTTTTGTTTTCACAAGCTTTGGAGATGTAACATAAAGTCCGCTTTTTTAAAAATAGGTCACCTATAGCTTTCAAGCCACGGCTGTGTTCAAAATGACATCAATGTTTTCAAAGTGCACTGCGAAGGGAGCGCAATTAAACATTAAGATCTGTAAAAACTGTAAAATACTTTGAAAGCAAATTACATCTAAGAGAGATGACTTTAAATGCTTATATATATATATATATAGATAGATATATGATTCCAAGTTTAAATGTTACAATGTTCTAAACAAATATGGCATATCGGGGAAAACTGGCAATAGAACACAGCCAGGAACTATGCTTCTAACTACAGCACCAGAGGAGTAGTTACAAGTGTACAAGTTTGCGACGCAGTTTGCGAATGTTTGTTGGAACGATGGATTTGGGAAATGGCAATGAACTATGTTTGCAACAACGGAACTTGCGACCTTAGTTGGCTAACGATGGTTTTCGGAAACGCACCTCTAATCGGGACATCTCTACTTATTATATTATGACTTATACTCATTATATTATTATGATATTATTCTTCTGCCAAAGGCATGTGTACAGTCTGACGCAGCCTTCGCATACCTGCGCACCGCTCAAAAAAATGCACTCAAACATTACAACGACGAGTAGCGCAAGCTTTGTGATTGGTCAATTTAGTAGCGGTGACGACTGTGGATGGCGCAGAGCCACATTTTAGGCAATGTGTTTTAATTTCAGTTGTTCAGTGTTGATGGGAAATTAATAATCATAGATAGTGTGTGTTTCCTTCAATTATTTTAAAATCAAGTAACGCACCCTTCATTCAGAAATATCTTACTTGTGGTATGTGAGCATATTTAGTGTACAAAACCTGTCAGTGAACTATGAGGGCAAAAACATAAAATAAACAAATAAAATAGCCTTCCAGTAATCGTAATCGAGTTAAAACATTTAATTAATCAAGATTTAGATTTTAGGCCAAATCGTCCAGCCCTAGTGTGCGCTCATTTTTGCACCATAATCTTTAAATTAATTTGTCACAATAGTTTGCCTTGGGTACTGACTAATCTAATGTAAAACCAATTCACCATATTTGCACATATATCTCATAGAGAGCATTTATTACAAAGCTTTTTTATTCTTAAGAATTCTTACTTCAGTGCATTAAGGTCAAGTGCGCATTTAGATTTTGAAGTATTAAGTATTTGTATAAAGCTTGTGAAAGACATGAGAGAATGTGGAGTCGGATCGATGGTGTATTTATTGTCCTGCTGCGTGCAGAGTGTGTGTTTGCCTGCCTGCGTCTGCAGCATCTTGCGCTGATGGAGAAGCGGTGTGGGGTTTAAAGATGGGAACCAAACCATGGCAAAAGGAGTGTTCAGCTCTCCTCCTTTAACTCAATGTGAAGTGTGTCCTAGATTCCAGCCCTCTGTGTGTGTGTGTGTGTGTGTGTGTGTGTGTGTGTGTGTGTGTGTGTGTGTGTGTGTGTGCGCGTGCGTGCGTGCGTGCGTGCGTGCGTGCATGCGTGCGTGTTTGTGTGTGTGAGAGGGGTGTGTTTCGGCAAGCAGACTTCGAACTCTCCAGCATTTCCCTGCTGAGAACTAAATCCACCTGACTTTGAGATATAACTGTGTGACTGTATCATACATAGTACACACTTTTTATTTGATCAAGCAAATATTGCTGCATTGGGAAATACTGCAATTTAAATACAGGAAATACGGTGGCTCAGTGGTTAGCACTGTCGCCTCACAACAAGAAGGTCGCTGGTTCAAGTCCCGACTGGGTCAGTTGGCATTTCTGTGTGGAGTTTGCATCTCCCCTTGTTGGTGTGGGTTTCCTCTGGGTGCTCCGGTTTCCCCACAGTCCAAAGACATGCGCTATGAGTGAATTGGATGGACTGATTTGGCCATAGTGTATGAGTGCGTGTGTGAATGCAAGAGTGTGTGGGTGTTTCCCAGTACAGGGTTGCAGCTGAAAAGGCATCCGCTGTGTGAAACGTATTCTGCATAAGTTGGCGATTCATTCCACTGTGGCGACCCCTGATTAATAAAGGAACTAAGCTGAAGAAAAATTTATGAATGAACTAGTTTACAATATTACAATGCAATTCTTGTTATAGAAAATCTGGCATTTTTAGCAAGTGTTTTGGGATTTTTTTAAAGATGTATTTAATGTATTAAGATGTATTATTTTGTTTAAAAGTGTCAAGTAAGTCTGTTGTAATCTTACTAAAATAGTTCTGAATCTTTTTCAGTAAGTACTACACAGACATTCTGTTCATAATAGAATCCTGAAAGGACAAAATGTATCAAAATTTGCCTAAAAATATTAAGTACTGAATGTTTTTTTTTTTTAAGTTATGCACAAGTAATTGTTGATGATGAAGCGTCAACAACAGTATATTATACTGATTTATGAAGGACCATTTGACACTGAAGTCTAGGTAATACAAATTCAGAAAATTAATAAAATGACCTAACCATTTAGATTAAATTAAATACAAAACATTGACTGTAATTTGCATGTATTTTTTTCACAATATTGCTGATTTCTCTGTATTCTGGATGAAAGAAATTAATATTTGTTAAGTATAAAAATAGTTTTTTTTAAGTCATAAAGCTGGTGGTGTGTAAAAGTTTGTGACGGTATGATAACCTTGGATAAAATAGCATGGTTTCACAGTATACTGATTACTGCTCTAAAATAAGTTCTTTTTTAAATGTCTTGCTAAAAAAACAAAAAATTTTTTCACCATTGAATTAAAATAAATCATTGACTTCTGCTAGGTTCATTAGTTTCAGAAACACAGACTTCCTTACAACACATAAAAATAAATTAAAAACCTTTATGTGTACTTAAGGAACGGTATAACAGAACATTTTTGCAGTTTTAAAACCTTTGCTTTTCCAAATCGCGGTAAACCTTAAAACCGATTATCGTCCTATGCCGGGTGCTGTGTATTATACAAGAAACTCTTGATGTGCGTCTAACAAGCCAGCCCAGTTTTTTGTTATTATTTTGTAATGTTATTTTTGTCTATTTTTGCTATTATTTACAAATACAGTTGAAGACTAAATTATTAGAAATTTTAATACTGTTTCAAATACTTCTGAGTGCTTTTTAATAGAGCTAAAGAATCCTCACAGTGTTTCCTATAATATATTTTTAATTCTGGATATATATATATATATAAAGTTTAATAACTAATATATATATATATATATATATATATATATATATTAGTTTGCCTAAAATGAGATCAGTTTATTTAAAAAAATAATACATTCAATATTATCAACCCCTTAAGATTTTTTAGCCTAATAAAACTTGTCTAGTTAACCTAATTACCTACACTGTAAAAAGAATCAGTAAATTAGCAGTTTTCCGTATTTTTTGATTGATGTTTTTATTTGTTTTTTTTCTCGTTTTGCTTTTGAATTGCATTATGGGACCTTAATCTTTCTTCCAACAACTTTATACCTTGAAAAGTTTGAAAAAGTGACTTTTATGAACATTCTTAATAGTTCAAAGGGATATAAATGAGACATTTGTCATTACCAGATTCCCTCCTGCATTAAATTAAACATTATATAGGCTAAAGTAGTTATACTCGCACTGTTTAACATTCATTTTCAACCACAACACATCACACAAGCACATCAAATGCATGTTGTAATCATAACTCTAAAATGTGATATGTTCATTTAAATGATCCTTTCAGCGCTTTCGGTTTCACTTTTACTACCGAGTGCGGTTAATGTCAAGGCTGCCATTAGTTTGAGAGAAAAAAACTAATAAATTACATGCAAATCATATTTCCCATGTGGCTCCCAAACGATCAATCTGTGCAACGATCTGAACGTTATTTACAACTTTATTAACTGTTATTCACAGCCTATGCAGGTTCTGTCCACTAAAGTAGACATCATTGCCAGGCACACTCGTCCTCTCAGTAATAAACAAGCAGTGATTTCGTTACAGCGAATACATCATTACATTAAGACAGAAATTTACATTTGTGGGTGAAATTTTCCTTGCAAATACAGTATATGACACTTTTAACACCATTTGGAGGTACGTATTTAAAATTATGCGAAGACTTGTGCGACCGCATTTATGCTTCTCCCGAACTTAGATATGCTTCACATATCACATTAAGATTGTGTATAGGATCGAATTGAGTTCGTTATCTTTTTTTGATTAATCATGCAGCCCTAATATATTGTCTGGATTGGTGTTGTATATTATGCTACAAAAACCTTGTAACAAACTGCCAGTACATTTTCTGTTATTTTACAGACTTATTTCTCTATACATTATTTCTTATGCATTGTATCATTTCAATCTACTAAAAAGGTCATTAAAATTCACTTTGTTAAAGTGTAGAGTTGAAATTTCGACATCAAAAGTCAACAAAGCACACATCAAGCAATTATACATAATGCAATTCACAACCGTAAATAGACGGAAAACACTTGTGAATCATAAAATACAGAAACTGATATTTCATCATGGCAAAGGCAAAAGACATTAGTTACTATCAATTACTTATGTAAAATATTTTTCTTCTCTCCTTTAAACAGCACTGAAAGAAAAATATATATTTGAAAAAGAATACGAACCTCTTTGGAGGGCTCATCATTTTGCCTAAAACATTAAATGTATTGTTTGACTGGTCTCTAGAATTCAGCGCCTGGTGAAAATGCTAATGAGCTGTGGTTGTGTGTGCAGTCGAGTGAGCTGGATGATATCCTGGATGATCTTCAGAACAGTCAGCCGGGCCTGTTCACTGACTCCAGGCCCGTGTCTCTGCCTTCTGCTGTGGACAAGCAGTCAATCATCAATGACATCCTGCAGATGACAGGAGAGAGCGGAGCTAACATGAGTCCTCAACAGCAGAGAGCACTGCAGACTGCAGTCAGCCAACAGAGTGAGTAACACACACAACACACACACAATCATCTGATTTCCTGATAACAATATATGCCACAATATACTACAATTAATGTAAATTCAATTGTCACATAGTTAATATATATATGTTGACCACATATAATGTTTCTCTTATTTGAATGTATGTGCTCAGAAATGCACTCATTTCTATGTTATTTATTATATTATTATATTCCTATCATATTTAATTCCTATATGATCATATTTTTATTTACAACTTTAGGGCAAATTTTGATTCAATATGTAGACATCAAGTAAATGTTAAAGAGTCCCCATTTTACATTAAAAAGGGTTATATTTTGATTTTAACGGTCTCCAACAACATGCGGATATGCATGCAAGGTCAAAAACACTTTTATTGTCTTATAATATGCATTTATTTTTACCTAATTATCCCAGTGACTCACAAACCCCTCCTTAGCATAAAGCTAATCTGCGCTTATTGGACCAATGACCGCCTGTTGCGATTGGTCGACAGCGTTCAGTGCGAGACAGTGAAATGCCCAGAACGGCTTATCAACAGTATTGAAGTAGTCAGAGTGCATAGTGTATGTGTGAGCATACTTGCCAACACTCCTGTTTTTCCCGGGAGTCTCCCGTATTACAGACCCATCTCCTGCAACCCACCCATTTTGTTATTTATCCTGGAAATCTCCCATAATTTCAACCAGCCCTAACTAACACCACAGTACACAGTACCCGGTTCTCAACAGTGTTATTCAGACACCTCACCCCGAACCTAACCCCCTGAGTCTCCCGGATTTTTTTGTGTGTGCATGAGTGCATTAAAACAGTGCAGTTGAACGCCAGAATATTGCTCCATTCTTAACCATGACACACATTCAGTATTACTCCACACAGCGGCAAAAGCTGAACTATTCTGAACTTTGACCGCTGCACGTTTGTAAGAACAGCTGATGGTGGCCATAGCAATGACAAATTGCAGTAGATCATGAACTCACAAATGCATTTAAATACGTAAACAAAGCAGCACGCGTCACATTTTCAACGTGGCTTTAGACGCGATATGAGAATATAAAGAGTTAACCAGATACAGTACACTCGGTTACAAGTAACAAAACACAATTAAATACATCATTTGCAAGATAGAGAAAATAAGGAGACAGCCATTTACTTACACTTGTGAAATGGAGGAAGAAGCTGATCTTTGAGCTGTGTACTGATAAAGTTCCCATCGAGCTCTGTGAAAGTCTTATGCATCAGTAGCCTTTTCTGATCCTTCCTTTAACAAATGGCCGACGAATCTCCCGTTGTAATCGTGTAGATTTCAGAAGCAGACAAAGGATGGGAACAGCACAGGCTGGGCTATAATGCTGAGGTATTTTTGCAAAAATAAACCATTGACTCTTCACAGTTTCATCTTTGGGTAGAGAAAATAACACTAACTTTCCCTCACACATCCAATAATATCCAGCTGAGCACAGCGCCTTCATGACTTGATTCAACTGGGATCTGTTTGTCTTCCTCTTTTTCTTTGCTACTGTGTCAGTAGGCGAGACTGCAGGTTTCAATTTTCCCGGGTTTGTGCGCGCAACAATTGGGCAGGGCTTATGTTTCGTAACGCCGAAACGGCTAAAGACTCGTTATCAAGATGATTCATTTGAAGCACTAGTCGACTCTTATAGATGAATCAATAGTTTTAAACACTGTCCACTTTCACATTTAAACCTTAAGCCTAGTTCACACTACAGGATTTAACCCTGATTTGAGCCCGATTTGGAAGTTAACGAGCTCGCCGACAGATCGGGCTGTGATCGGTAAGAAGTCTGCGGGTGCACGGTGCTCGCTAGTCTTAATGTGCGAACTACTGAACAACGCATTAAAGAGGCTCGCTGAAGCATCGCCGACACCTCGCAGACGGAAATCCAATATCTAGCATGCTGATTATTCCAGAGCAGTCCGCCGACTCGACCTCACGTATGGTCAGATGTAGTGACGAGCTGCAGCCAATGAGAGATCATATCAGTATGAGCTGAATGCCTGTGTGCTCAGGAGCTCAACAGAAACATCTGTGATTGGCCAGAATGGGCATCGATGCACTTGCTTCATTCTGCGTTAACACAGACACGAGAGTATGCTATATTAACAGGGGAACTAGCATTCTGTAACTATTAGAATTACCATACTGGTCATTCTGATCGTTCTCATATAAAACACCATATTGTCATGTCATATTTACATTCCAAGCTTCTATTGAGATATTCAAATTAAGCTATGAATGTCTGTCATCACATGTGTTGACACCATTACCCTAAAAATATTATCTTTTTTGGTAATACAGCCTATAAAAATGTAGTTAAGATACTAGAACACGCAAAGTTCTGGGCCTCGCTTTCATTTACACTTTCAAACAGGAGCTATTTCCCTGCACAGAATATGCTGTTTTGAAAGATATATCCGAGGAAAATTTATGTTTTTGCTATCAGAAAGTTATGTTTATGTTAGCAGGAAGTTGCTAGGTAAAAAAATGCACGCATATTTAAAGTCACAGCGAAAAGTAGCAGGCATGCATGCAGTCATTTGACCAATATGGTAATTAAAGGTAGAAATGCTCAGTTCTTTACTGTTTTGTAATTGAAAAAATAAGAATGTTAGAAGGAAATACACAGATATTCAGGAAACGTCAGAGTGTTATAGATATGTTAGTTTCATTCGAAGAGTTATTAAATTACAAAAATTAAAAACTCTGCGTATCAATCCACTCAAACCTTGCAAATGAGCGATTGTTCCGCTGATGCATCAGCTGATTGACGATGTTTTTAAATGCTTCCTTGAAAGCTTGAAACGCTGTCAGTGATGTCATCAGCACACAAGTGTTCAGCTTTTTCTGACGACTCCTCCCTCAACCTTTCATTGGCTGTGGTTTGGTAGCTGGACTGAGCTGTTGGGGAACTAGTTGTTGTCAGATCTTGCAGTGTGTGACCCCCCTCTTGTGGATCATTTACGTAGTGTCGTATAGTGTGAACACAGATTAAAAGACACAAAGTCAAGTCATGCAGTGTGAACAGCACAGCGATCTGCCAGTGTTTAAAATCCTGTAGTGTGAACTAGGTGTTAGCTGGATATTTCACTTCACTTATAGCTGTGTTACACACTGCATGGAAGGTCATTCTCAAAAACCCACAATAGGGGCTCTTTAATGAAATATAAAACACTTTACGGGTGCAAAGTAACAATGCAAAGTAAAAGGATTGCTTAATAAAATGCAACTTTCTCACGATGCTGTTATATTTATGTTTCTGTCTGCATCCCAGTAATGGCATGTAAAATAATTTGTGTTGTAATTATATTATTGATGATCATTTAAATCTAAATTATGAAAACTATTACCGTAAACAATGTATTTTGTGATACCACTATATAAATGATAATATGAAACTATATACTTTTATTTTTGTCATATTGCTGAGTCCTACAAACACACACTGACACACAGTCACACCTAAACATACAGATACACACACTCACAACCTCACATTATTCACATGTACGTAGTCACACATGCACACACTTACTCACAAACGCACAAGTACACACACATGGATATACATACATACATACATACATACATACATACATACATACATACATACACAGTCACTCAAACATGCAATATACATACACTCACAAAAGTAAATCCACATTTACGTGCACACACTCACATTTGCACATGCACCTATATATACTAGGGTTTCCGCTGGGTCTTAAACAGTCTTACATTTACTGAAATATTGTGTTGTGGGTCTAAAATCTTTTTTAAACAGATCTTAATTTTTCTTTGTTCAGTTATTGCTAGCCAATCCGGCCATTAACACTTATACAATCACCAACAATTCATCTCAATAAAACGTTTAACTTTTTGTTTAAAAAGGTGATTTTTAAAC
The DNA here is from genome assembly GCF_903798145.1 of Danio aesculapii. Classification (NCBI taxonomy): domain Eukaryota; kingdom Metazoa; phylum Chordata; class Actinopteri; order Cypriniformes; family Danionidae; genus Danio; species Danio aesculapii. Next base: position 30,985,293 of record NC_079458.1, read on the forward strand.
TGTATGTATCATAATGCTTTAATTATTTTCCTTACAATAACATTTGTTTAAAAGTGCTCCATGTATTTACTGCTGAGGACACCAACCAGGGGTGCGTTTCCGAAAACCATCGTTAGCCAACTAAGGTCGCAAGTTCCGTCGTTACCAACATAGTTCGTTGATTTGACATTTCCCAAATCCATCGTTCCAACAAACATTCGCAAACTGCGTCGCAAACTTGTATGCTTGCAACTACTCTTCTGGAGCTGTAGTTAGAAACATAGTTCCTGGCTGTGTTCTATTCCGTTATCCCCCTATGCTCTATTTGTTTTGAACATTCTAACATTTAAACTTGGAATTATAAAAAAAAAGAAACATTTAAAGTCATCTCTCTTAGGTGTAATTTGCTCTTAAAGTATTTTTACAGTTCAGTTTTAGCGATCTTCATGTTTACAATTGCACAACCTTGGCAGTGCACTTTGACAACATTGATGTCATTTTGAACATAGCCGTGACTTATTCGAAAGCTATAGGTGATCTATTATTTAAAAGCGGAAATTTACGATACGTCTCCAAAGCTTGTGAAAACAAAAAATATAGCATACGTTAATGCTTTTAATTTATAGTAGGTTATTTATGAAGTATCTGTACTGTATATGGCATGGGCCTGTTGGTAAGAACATTTCTGCAGTGGTAGTATTAAACTAGGATTTTTTTTTTTTATTTCCAAATAAATAATAAATATTAAATTTCATTTCTTAATAAATAGCCTCATTATTTATTTATTTATATGATTTATATATGATATTAGAATACGTGTTAGCTTTTGTAAGTGATTTTATATTTTAGAATAGAATATGGAATATTCTCAATAATACTTGTAAAGCAAACACAGGCCCTATATGTGCCATTTACATATATTTCAATTAATATGGAAGTTAATAAAGTGACAAAATTAATATTGGATTTTAAATTTTTTTAAATGTATGTGCATGTAAAGCAATATAATTTGCACAAATAAATTATGGGGTTCTTCTCTAAAGAAGTTTTTACCACCCCGTTTAGAGCATCATTGTGGGCATTTTACATTATAATTAATGTGGTTCAAATGATGGATCTGCGACAGAAACTATGGATTTTGGGAAACACTCCTCACTACATCGTTCTTTTCCTAAACGATGCATCGTACTATGATAGTTCAGACGCGAGTTATGTCGCTGTTTTGGAAACGCACCCCTGGACAGATTATTGTGGATAGATTTAATTTACTATATTTTTAAACTGTAGAACATTTGTTCATTTTAAAGAATGTTTATGTTGGAAAGCAAAGTGTATGGATACAAGCAGAGATTGCTTGTTTTTACACAATATATAAAATATTGTGCTAAGAAATATCTTTAATTTTGTATAATTATTTTTTATTGTATTATTAAATATATTAAATTATAATATTTATTTTTTGATAGGGCCAATAAAAATCTACTCCCCCTGAACCATTTGAAAAATTCAATAGCATTTAGCCCTTTATGAGTCTACAATTGTATTCATAAGGGTCTTAAAAGTGTCTTAAAAAGTCTTAAATTTAACTTAGTGAAACCTGCAGAAACTCTGATATATACTCTCACATGTAGATGTACATATGCACATACACACACACACACACCCCTAGGGCTGATATGGCATAAATGAACTTCTCTTTTTCATATTTGCTGATGGCTTTCCTTTTTAAATGTAAAGAACTTTTGGTGGATAAAGATAAATATTATAAACATGTTTTTTGCTTTGTTTTTTTTTGTGGTTTTTTTCCTTTTTGTTTTTTTTTTCTTTTTTTCTTTTCATTTACAACATGATGGAGGATGAAGGAACATAATGCATTTTGGTTTTGATTGAAAACATGTGCAAGTTTTCAAAAAAACTTTGTTACCATCTTGTGTAAACTAAACTACAAAAACAGGAGTTTGTGAAAATGTTGACATGGTTTGTATGCGTGCACATCCTGCTCAGTAAACAAGCACGCATGAGTTTGTTACAACCAAAACAACAATGGCAGAGTACAGGACTGTGTTTGCGCAGGTGTGTGCTATAGTGTTTCTTTGCAAAGTGCCATTGACACATACACAATGCAGTTTCTTAGTTCTTAGGCAAAAGTCCTGTGCTGTATATCTTACCTAAAAAGCTAAATTGAACATGAAGCAATGCATATCTAATCTATATGCTTAGGCATGCTTCCTTGTATACAAATAGTCATATAATTGCCTCATTGTTACATTTATGCACAAACACACACACACCCTCATGATCTCCCATGTAAGAAGATTAGACTAATGTAACACACTTTGAGCTTTGCCTTGAGTATGTTGTTGTGTAATCAGCTACCTTTAAAAGAACCGTATGTCACCTTTAACCAGCACTGACATCATAATCTTATCCAGATTGCATGTGTTTGTGTGTTTGAACACTACAACAAAAGGTTATAAATAGAAGAAACATTTTTGATTTTCTGAAACTGAATTTTTTAGTGAAAGTTTCTTTAAAGAAACATTTTTCTTGGTGTGAAGAAACACATTTTGTCGACTTTAAAGGTTTCATGTATCTTAAAAGTCTTTTATGGAACCATTGATGCCAAAAGAGCTGTCATTTTTAAAAATGTGAGGAGTTTTGTGTTTGATTTGCTTCATTTGTTCACAATGTGTCAGTCGAGGAAACATTATATAATCACAGTCTTGATGTATTTGCAAAAACATTTGGAATTATGCCAACACGAAGACGAAGTGAACCTGAAGCACTTTGCTTTTACATACATGTCATCATTTCTGCAAAACACCCAGAAACTACTGAAGTGTGCCCAGAGGCTGACCGAAACTGAACTGGAGTTTCTCATGACACTTGTTTCTCTCCTGCATCATTTGAGTTGTCTGCATGTTGACTGTAAATTGCTATCAACTTCTTAAGCTAAAGAGTTATTTTTATATACGTTTTGTCACTTGCATAGTAGTTGTTCACTGTACTGTCTATAATGTTTACACAGAAACCATTTTATACCATTGTTTGTAAACGCTATATATATATATATATATATATATATATATATATATATATATATATATATATATATATATATATATATATACTAAAAGCCAGTCTTTTATTATTTTTTTGTATTTTTTCAGACATTACTTTTTCAGAAGTTTTTATTCTTTCATATATTTATTTTATGTTTCCTTTTTCTAAAATGTATGCTTTTATTCACCAATGATGTGTTAAATTGCCTAATTAATTAATCTTTGAATTATATTGTCAGGATTAAAAGTTATTCTAAGACTCCAAGATTTTAATGTTCTTGCAGCAAGGGAACAATACAAAAGAAACGCAAGAGGTTTCATTCTGATTGCTCAAAGGGCATACCTTCGAGACCAATTTTTATTCAGGCATGCAAACAAATGATGAAGCATTGTCTTTAATCATTTGTCTTGAATAATATTAATATAAATATTTAAAAAATATGTTTTCAAAATTGATAATAGTTACTAAGAACCAATAATCATTGGTAATAAATTACCACCAAATCATCATATTAAAATCAATCTTGTAGGATCGTGTGACAGTAAAGACGGAGAAAATTCTGTTGGAAATTCTGTTATTTTAATAAATTCAATTATAATTACAAATATATTTATTTATTTATTTTTACAAATATTTCCCAAGTGATTTTTAACAGAGCAAGGAATTTTCTCACAGTATTTCAAACATGTTTTTCTTCCTTTCTTTTCAAGGACTTTTTTTTTGTTGAGCTGGAAATTAAATAAATAAATAAAATGAATGAGTGAATGAATACAGTAAATAAATACAATTAATAAATGAATGATTGAATGAATAAATAAATAAATACAATAAATATACGAATGAATGAATGAATGAATGAATGAATGAATGAATGAATGAATACAATAAATTAATGAATAAATAAAATAAAACTGATAAGGTCAATATTGTTGTTATTATAATTTTTTGGACTGGCTACAAAACAAACCACTGTTTTCCAGTAACTTGCCTAATTAACCAAACTAACCTAGTTTACCTAATTACGCCTTTACATTTCACTTTAAGCTGAATAATAGTATCTTGTAAAATAACCAGTAAAATATTATGTACTGTCATCAAAATCATTTAATGATTATAAAAGACAAAATCATTTAACTATTATAAATTATTTATTAAAACTATTATGTTTCAAAAGTGTGTTTAAATAATTTGTCTCTTCATTGAACAACAGTACTTGGGATATATTTAAAAAAGAATTGATAATAATTTAGTTTTCAACTGTATAAAATGAAAACAGAAAAAAGTCGGCAAATCTCTGCTCCACAATACAAAATTGTCTTTAACGGTCAATCAAGAAAATTAAACCCACAAGCCTCTATGCAACACTTAATTACATAAAAAAAATGTCATAGCCTTTTTTTTTGAATGATTTTTCTTATGTACTGGACATTTTGTGTGTGTGTTTTGCTTGGCAGATTTCCCTGCTCCGCGGCCCGGTCAGCCTGGCAGAGCTCCTCCAGTCAGAAGCGTGTCTCTGGACATGAACATGCCTACTAAAAGCGCTCAGGGTCAGTATCCTATGATGAGGAACAGCAACCCCTACTCAATCATGCAGCAGCAAGGCATGATGGGAAACCACGCCGTCATGCCCAATCAGCCCAACATGGTCAACGCAGGTGAGTTTGGAAGTGCTGTGCATCTCAGCTATGGTTAAATGTACAATAACACATCACCAAAGATAAAAATGAAGAGCTTATGAGAGGAAAGTTCCAGTGCTGCTTTGACCAAATGGAAACCACAGTTTCATTGTGATCAGTGCTGCACAGTCAAGTGTGACGCTTTTGACTGTAAGCAAGGTGAATGTGCAAAATGGCACTAAAGTGCTGAGTCAGATCCAAAGCAAGACCCTCTGTTGTGTTTACTTGTGTTTACTAACTGTTTATTCAGTTAAACATGAATTTTGAACTGTAGGTCTACATAAAGGACTGCGCACACACACACACACATGGTGAAATGCGTAATTTTTTTTTCTTTCCATTTGCCGTGCGTTATTAAATTCCATAACACTCTCAATAGTCCTTACTCCTTATTTGTGTCTAATACCCCAGTTTGTCATGAGAGCATGAATGAAATGTTCATGAGTGAAAGTGAAACTGCCGAACTGCAGTTAAAGTCACCCAAAATTACAGGAAACGCTTACATGAAAGTACTTCACGTAAAAACCTTAATTATAATATTGTCTATTAAGGCAAATAACTAGATTGCAGATGTCCATGTAAGCCTAGTCAGTAGTGTCTTTGAAGTAAGTGAAAGATCCAGAAATATATCCTGCTGATTTGATTCAGAAGGCCACCTTTTTTGTCAGGCGGCTCACCGGTTTGACTTTCATTTACCGTCATTCATTTTAAAAAGCACCTGCTTTATTTTATTTGTATATGTTTTACTCAAACGCATAAACTCTACAGGTGCCTGATAGTTAGATGTGTAGCTAACGTTAATCAGATTCACTCTAGTGAACTGCATCCATGTTAGCAGGTCATGTTTGATGTGGTAATTTCACAGAAGGAATACACACAGGTTCGAAGACTTGTTCTCGCCGTAGTGCAATTCTGCCAGGTATACAGTACATCCGCGCTAAAATATCAAGGTGAAAGACATCATAGTTTGCGTAGAACAGACCCAGCTCCCAACCCAACTTTGAGAATATATTAATGGCGATATATTTTTTTATCGCCCGATAAGAGTCTTGAGTCAACGCAGCATGTTAATGTCAATAACGGCCCACCACCAATATATGTATATAGTTGAAGTCAGAATTATTAACCCCCTTGTTTGTTTTTCCCCCAATTTCTGTTTAGCGGAGAGATATTTTTTCAACACATTTCTAAACATAATAGTTTTAATAACTCATTTCTAATAACTGATTTATACTGATTGATAGATATTTTTCAAGACACTTCTATACAGCCTAAAATGACATTTAAAGGCTTAACTAGGTTAATTAGGTTAACTAGGCAGGTTAGGGTAATTAGGCAAGCTATTGTATAATGGTGGTTTGTTCTGTAGACTGTCGAAAAAATCTAGCTTAAAGGGGCTAATGTGTGTGTGTGTGTGTATATATATATATATATATATATATATATATATATATATATATATATATATATATATATATATATATATATATATATATATATGTATGTGTATATATTTTGATTTCTATATTTTTTTATTTATTTTAAGACAAGAAAAACATTAAGAAAACATAAATCAGCAAAGATTCTTAAAATTCAAAGATTCTAGATTCGTATTCTTAACAGAATTAAATAGAGGATTCAAATTTTTATCAAATTTGTCACTGAAGCCACTGGAGCTTATTTATTTCTATATATAGAAAAGACAGCAAATCTTCTAGCCATGAGAGAGTGGGAGGAGGTTTAGGAGCCTTCCAGTGTATTCTTTCACTTTGATATTTTAAATAACCTTTGTGAAAATAAAATATAGGAGAAATAAATGTTCCATCTTTGTTTAACCTAACAAAAATATAAATAAAGTGAAACGGCATACTTATCTGACCTGTACTTACTCAAATACATACTATAATTGGTGGTCATAATAGGTTGTATATTTAAATGATTCTAAATGTTTTACTGACAAATGAGGTAAAATAATGACTTAAAGGATAGTGACCAAGTGTTCAAAATGTCAGTAAATTAGTTTCATAAAATGATTATTGCTCTAAATATGCCTGGCAATAGTTTTTGGTATTTAAAGTAGGGCTGCACAATATATAGTAAAATTATTGTTATTGTGATAATGCAATAATTATATTCAATAGTATATGTGTGATAAATTACATTTATTTTATGCACTGGTTATTTATCTAAATTTGAGCAACCAGATGGGGCCTTGTTTTTCTCCGCCTCCCCAGTAGTTGCTGTTCTGCTATTGGCTTGAGCGGCCCAAATGTGAACCTGAAGCTACGGTCACACTGGGCTTTGTGTGTGCGAAATTCTGTCGTGCAGCGCTGCGAAAAGGGGTGGGATTAAACAAGATGATTAGACATTAAAAAAGCGAGCGATTGCTCCATGTTTTAAATTTCTGTCCAGAGAGGTCCTGTTTTGATCCTCGATTGGTCTCACGCAGTCAAGTGATGCGATTTCGCAGGTCAGAGTTCACCAAGCTTGAACTTTGCACCGCAGCAACATGCGAAACTTGACGCATGACCCCGCGTTTCCGGTCTGACGCATTCGCGTGCGTATGAATGGAAGTCTATGGGAGGAAAAGCCAAGTGTGACCGCAGCTTAATGCTGAAAATAAATACTTTTGGCAGATGTGGATACACGAGAGGAAAATGACAACAGCCAATCAGTCAGAGGTTTTCACTCATTCATAGTGTTCCCACTAATTGTTTGCACCTGGACAGCTATTTAGCCTCAGTTAGAATTAACTAGATCTGAAAATATAATTTTCCTGTTTATTTTGATATCAATGATTTGAAAACACAGCTAATAAAAATAGCATTTTTGTAGGAAAATTATATATCGTTAGAAATATTGTCACAATACTCTGCAACATCGCATATTTTTCCAGCGTCGTGCAGCCCTGATCTAATGTTTTTTACACTGAATGACATTAAATAGCCGTCTTCTGTGGATCATTAATAAAATGTATAATATTTTTATTTGTTGCTCTGAAACAGGAGGCATTAAAGGGAGAGTTCACCCCAAAAAAAATCATTTGTTGAATACAAAACAATATATTGTGATTAATGATGGAAAAAAACAGCCATTGACGTCTTTAGAGGTCTTCATAAACATTCTTCAGTATATCTTCCTTTATGGGGATGAGTAAATGGTGATAAACTTTTTGGGTCAACAAATAAAAAATTATCTCTTTAGTTGAAAATCCCTTTTTGTGTTTCACTTATATAATATAAGTTACCTTAATATTGGAACCCTTTTCTGTTTCTTCAAGGAGTCATGGGTAATAATGGTCCCCGAGTAGGCATGCAGCAGGACGGTTGGGGTGCTCAGGGTCCCGTCGGCAGCGCAGCTTCACCCGCCACAGCTGCTCCCGCTGGCCAGCACTCTCACCCGCAGGGGGCGCTGCACACCCGCATGGTGCCCAATCCTGCCACAGGAATGCCCATGAGACCCAACAGCCAGCCTGGACCCAGACAGATGCTGCAGCCCCAGATGATGGCCAATGGTAACATTGAACGTTTTCATAGTCAAAATGGAGACATTCAGTATTAGAGCTCAGCAAAAAGTGATGAGTGTATAACTCCAGTAATAGACTATAATAAATCAGAAATCACCTTTAACTAGGGATGTGTGATATGATGAATTGGGTTTTCACTATGATGATTGTATCTGGCTAAAGCACACATTGTGTACAGTTCTGGTGCCTCTGTCTCAATATACTGTACAATGCGACATATATTCACTTCAAATATTACTCACAGAACACTTCACTTACTCATAATGACAAAAGAACATTAGTTTAACATGCTTTATATCATTACCGGTTAAACATTTCATCTGCATGCTGCACACTTTTTAAATGACATTATTATTTTTACCATTTATACCAGATGCCGAATTGGTCACTTTAGGGGTGCTTTCACACTTGGTTTAATTGACAAACCCAAGTTCAACCTTCTCGGCTGGTTTATGTTCACACCGTCTTTTTTTTCCTTCTGAACCCCTGTACACTTGCATCATCAAACAGCTGTTTTTGTGTACAGCTGTTGCAGACGGCCACGGAAGACAAGGCGCCAAAATAGAAAGACGTATACACATCGTGGTCATTCTGCTTTTACTGGATCTTTTGGTTTTGGTAACATACAGAGAGCGACTTGTGTCCATCTGCTGCAAAAAAAAATATCAAAAACATTCAGAACATCACGTGATGTCTGCAGAAGTTGTTTTTGTAGGAGACAAGCAGTCATTATTCCTGTTTTAGTCCTAAAGTTTGTTGTACTGTTGGTGGTTCACTTCTGTTAATTGGAACTGGACCAGAGTTTGCGCGAACCATACCTCAGACCACCTCTTTCAGGTGGACTCAGGTACAGTACAGTTCATGGGTGCGCACCTGAGTTCATAAGAGGTACTCACACTATGTACAGTTGCCTTGAACTATGCCAAAGCACGCTTGTCCCCCTTCCCCTCTCCCTCGACGGCCTGCATTCACATTGCATTTGAACCTGAGCACACTTGTGTCATCGATGATGTGCTGTTCAGTTTAAGAAGAGCTCTTGCTCAGCACAGTGGAGATTTCTTTAGTTATTTTGATGTAGTTGTTTGGGATACAGTGACACGCAGTCAAATATTTCGCAGAACAGATCAGCCACTTTTAACGCTCATAAACAATCATAAAGTCATCGTGCTGCAGGTGTTAGGAGGTTTGCTAAAAGTGCAGTTGTCGTGCAGTGAGAGGTTTGCGTCTTTAATAATCATCAACAGTTTGCGTTCATTGAACAGTAAGAATGATTAATAAATCTACATAAAACAGTCTCTTAAAGTCACGTCTCGTCTTCAGTTTTGGGCTCAGGTGCACTTTGCACGCACACTACAAGCTGAGCTTAAGTGAACCGCGCTCTGGCGCACCTTTCCAACCGGGCCAGGGCTGGCCAACTGAACTGCGCCTGAGCCCATACCAGAGCACTCACACTTCTCAAACGATCTGGGAAATGGGCCTTGGCACGGATCAGATAGCATAGTGTGAGTGCACCCTAAGACATTATTCACACTAGCCAAACGTACCGAACTCTGGCGTCAAAAGAACCCAGGTGCGGACCAAAGGTGCTCATGTAAAAGCACCCTATGTTGACACACTTGTATTTACAGCTAGAGTTTTAAAGCCAATGATAAACTTCAGGTGAAAGCTTAATGCGACTATTTTCAATTTCAGAAGATTGTTTTTACAGCATCGATGTTGTAATGTAATTACAATACATTCAGCGAAATGACTTGAGCATTCATTTAGTTGTTCAAGTTTAAAACGAGATGAGAGACCGTTGTAACCACTAGCACTGTCAGTAGCAACAGGCTGGCGCTGAAATTTAAAAGAAGAAAAAAAAGAAATCAGACCTTAAACATGGCAATTTTGTAATGGAAAGACAGTTCACCAGAAGCCCATGGGCTGCTTGGCTGAAAATTAAAAGTCTGTGTGCATATAGACTATTTAAAGATATTTATCAAAAATTTTACTGAAAAGTCTGATCTAATGTTATTTATATTATTTTATTTATGTATTTTTTACTTATTTGTTTATTTAATTTGTATTTATTTGTTTGTTAGATTTTATTTTTCTTTAAATGTATTGATTTATTTTGTAACAACTCTTATTGAAATATAAAGTTGTTATTGAAGTTATTATTATGTAATATGTATTTATCTACGTTGATCTTGCAATGAAATATATGTTAAGATAAGTTGCTCATTTGGCAATAAACACAAATATTATGTCTGCCATATTACCCAACCTTACTTTTAATCCTTTAACTGGCATCTTAACCGAAAGCAAAAATATGGTTATGAAGTTAAAGGAAGTTCAACTCATGTCTCTTAATCTTGTCCTTTATGCTTATAATTAATAATAAAAATGTGAAAACAAAAGATTTGAACTTATTATTCTATGTTATCATTTAAATATATTATTAAAAGTTTTTTCTGCTCCATTCATCAAAATGTTGTACAATAAGAAAAGTGCAAGTGTAAAACAGTCTCTGGGTTGAGCTGACTTTAATTCATTATTATAGTGTCTCTTTGACATGAATGCATTTACAAAGCAATTAGAATTGTATACTTTACTTTAATTGGGAAATAAAGGCTTTTTTGCAGCATAATAAAATTGTGATCAAGTAATACAGAGCAGCATTAAAGCAACAGCTCCACCTAAACTAAAAACTCTGTAAGCATTTGCTCATCCTCCGCTTGTTCCAAACCTACTTGAGTTTCTTTTTTCTGATGAACACAGAAGAAGATGTTTTGAAGAGTGTGGCTGGTCAAATCATTTCTACACTCCGAAAAATATTTCTGCTGCTTGTTTAAACTACTTATTTAAAATGAGTTGAAACAACACAATTCTTCAGGTTTTCTTTGGGGTAACTTAATTGTTTTATGTTCAATCAACTTAAAAATGTAAAAGCCATTAAGTTAACTTGATCGATTTTCATTGGGAGACATGAAGGGATTGTGTGGAACCCAGCATTTTTTACAGTGTAGGTCCCCATTGACTTCCATTGTATTTTTCTGAGGCATCCTTTAACTTTTTGATTATTAACAATAAACATTTCTACTTTTTTTTTAAGCATCAAAACAAAATCACAAGTTTGGAACTACTTAATGGCGTGTGAACTTTAACTTCCGGTTGAACTATCCATTTTACTCATCAATGTAAAGACTGCTCTTTTATTCCATTTTAATCTTGTTTTATCATCTACTGCTTGTTTCTCAGCTCAGTCAAACATGGACATAGGCATGGCTGGCCACCAGTTTCCCCAGCAACAAGCACCGCCCAATCAGACAGCTCCATGGCCAGACAGTGTGATGCCTATAGAGCCGGTGCCGTTTGGGAACCAGAGCAGGTAAACAGCATTTATTATTGTCACTATTGTTAGATCCTCCACATTACTGGAGGCGTGCACTGTCTGCACATGCTGATTTTGTCCTTCCATTTAATAAAATAACAAGGAAAAGGCACTCAGATAATGCGAAATCCCATCATTCATCATTCAGTTAGTCAATCAGGTTGTCTTTTCTGTATCAGTTCCATGTACGGCGGGTCTCAGGAGGAGGTGTTGTGCCCTCCTGCCTCTGAGGGTCCAGCTGATGAGGGGGCTTTACTCAGCCAGCTCTACACAGCCCTCAAAGATTTTGATGGCCTGGAGGAGATTGACCGTGCGCTTGGCATCCCAGCATTAGTGGGACAGGTACGTAAAGTCTTCTGAAAGCCTCTGGTGCTTTTATTTGTTCACTCTATTGAGCGGTGAATGTGATTTCACCATGTTTACCATTTTTAATGAAACTGGAACAACATTCCTGTCAGTTCCAAAAGCTTATTTTAAACTGAAACAGCATTGTCGTCGATCCCAGTTGTAAGAGCAACAAATAGTAACTTGATTTCTAGTTGATCATTTGTAAAAGTGGCAGAAGGTAGATTTTTCTGATCAATCATGTGTTGAACTGCATCCCAATCATCACAAATACTGTAGAAGACCTATTGGAACCCGCATGGACCCAACATTCTTACAGAAATCAGTGAAGTTTGGTGAAGGAAAAATCATGGTTTGGGGTTGCAATCAGTATTGGGGCGTGTGAGAGATCTGCAGAGTGGATGGCAACGTCAACAGACTGAGATATCAAGACATTTGTGCTGCCCATTACATTACAAACCACAGGAGAGGGCAAATTCTTCAGCAGGATAGCGCTCCTTCTCATATTTTAGCCTACACATCAAAGTTCATGAAAGCAAAGTAGGTCAAGGTGCTCCAGGATTGGCCAGCCCAGTTACCAGACAAGAACATTATTGAGCATGTCTGGAGTAAGATGAAGGAGGAGGCATTGAAGATGAATCCAAAGTATCTTGATGAACTCTGGGAGTCCTGCAAAAACGCTTTCATTGCCATTCCAGATGACTTTATTAATAACTTATCTGAGTCATTGCAGAGATGTATGGATGTAGTCATCCAAGCTCATGGAGTTTTTGAGTCATACACAATATTAAGTATTTTTCCACTGCACCATGACTTTATATTCTATACTGTACATTATTTCTGTTAAGTGACAAGACTTTTGTCTAAGCAAAGTCAGACCTTACTGTCCTAATTAAATAATTCAATATCAAAGCATGATCATATTTTATTTTGGTAAAATAAGCGTAATATGGAGGCCTTTGCCTTTCATTTAAGCCACTTCTGATACCAAATGATCAACTAGAAGTCAAGTTATTATTTGTTGTCCCTAAAGCTTGGCGACAAGACTTTTGTCAGGTAGTGTAGTTAATAAATTTTAGCTTTAAGAGATAAAAGCCTCAACACTGTTATTGTTTACCAGGCGTTTCCCTCTTTGTTTAGGTTATGGGAAGGGTTCTTTTTTTAAGCATTTGTAGGGTTGTTTTTGGATAGATGTTTGTTCAAGTTTTTTTTTTCCTTTTTTCTTTGCAAAATCACAGTAACCATATTGATCAATCAAAATATTAGATGCAACAACATACTTTTTTTCACTAAAAGACTGATTAATAAACATACATAAATAAATAAAAAAACACTCTGAAAATAAAAAAGCAATCTACTAAATGGCACAAAAAACATGCACGGGTAACACTTTAAAATAATGGTCCATTAGTTAAAGTGTTTACTAACATGAATAAACAATTAATAATAAATTTACTACAGTATGTATTCATCATTGTAAATGTTAGTTAGTGTTAGTTCATGTTCGTGTACTAATGCTAACAAGCACAATTTTGTATTTTAAGAATGCATTAGATCATGTTGAACTGCTTTACAAGTGTATTCATACTTTAGTTAATGCTAGTAAATACATTAACTAATGGGCCATTATTCTAAAGTCTTACCCATGCAAGTTAACGCAGTAACGCACACACTGAAGTCTCTTCTTCCGGGACAGAGAGGCGTCCATCAAAAATTAAGTAGCCAATAAGGGAAGAGCGCTGTTAAGCCCCCATTCACGAGAGGTTTGTGTCTGAATGTAAATTTGCATAGTGCAGAGGAAATTACAAAACAAAAACACTAGCAGAGCAGTGCATTCAAAACTGCACCAAAATGCAGTTTATTTGAAGATGATGTTAATTTTTTGCTTTTTCTCTTTTTTATTTTGACTAAAGCTTATTTTATTTGGCACAAATCCCATAAAAGTGGAATTTAAGTTTTCATTTAGCCAAAAAGCAAAACCTTTTGCCTAAATTTGCTACCAAACATGAAACCACAGAACTTTCATTTCCATTTCAGCACTATAACCACATGGGAACTTTCTTTTTGTTGACAACAGATTCAGAAGCCCTTCTCTTTATAAACTTTGCTCGAGACATGTCTTGTCTTGTCGCATGTAGTTGTGCAGTCTTGGTGATTTCATAATTTTGTTAAACTATATTCCTTCCTGTTGTAATAAGTATTTTAATAAATCAGCCAACTAGTGATATTACCCATAGTATCATACATGTCATTGCTTACTTTTACTCTGATTCAATTAATTAGCAAGCTGTTTTTCTTTAAAGTTATTTTAAATTAAAGTTAGTTGCTTTATCAAATAGATTCAGATACTGAATACTGTTCATGAGGTAAACTTGATCCTGTTTACAAACCGTTTTATTGTTTGTATTATTATTATTATTATTATTATTATTATTATTATTATTATTATTATTATTATTTTATTCAGTTTATGAAACTATTTTTTTGCTCAATGGTTCTGGTACTACAAAATACAGGACCAGAACTGCTTTCAAAAATGCTTTCAGTGTCCTTGTTACAATGTAATTTTCCATTTAAATACATTGTAATTTTAATTATATAAATGCACTATACTACATTTTTCAGCTGATGCTAATTTTAATAATCACCGGCTGATTTTATGTCAATACTGATAATGTAATATAAATAATCCAAATTATTTGTATCCTCATCCTTGTGTTCAGGCTCAGCCGGTGGAGCAAGATCAGTTCCCTGCTCAGGACCCTAGTATGATGATGGATCAGAAGCCACCTATGTACGGCCAGCAACAGTACGCCTCCTCCCCAGCAAACATGCAGCAGGCCGGATACACACCCATGCAGGACGCCACTTTCCACGGTTTGCAAGGACAGATGGGACAGAGACCCGGATACCCAATGCTCCGAATGCAGGCTAGACCGGGACTCAGACCCAGTGGAGTCGTCCCAAACCAACCCAATACACTCAGACTGCAGCTTCAGCACAGGCTACAAGCACAGCAGGTACACTTTCAACACACACACACACAAGAGCATGAAAGCAGAAAGTAGAGCAAAAGTGGCTCTTTTATTACTTATTTATTAGAATGACCTGAAAAATATTAAGTGCAATGAGCATTTAGTTTATTTAAACTGATTTCACCTAGGAATTGGATTATGTCGTCATTGTAATCACATTTAACAAACATCCTTGGAGGAGAACACATTAGGTTTGTTAATCGAAAGACTTCATCCTCTCAATATTATCTATTATGCATCATCTCTCTGTAGACATTAATACTACAGCTGATACTGTATTCTAATGTAAATCACGCTGGTGAAGTAGTGCTGTCTGTTCGCTGCCCCCGGCTGGACATTTCAGGAACTGATCTGTGACCTCATTTGGGGTTTATTTAGGGGTCATGCCTCATAACTGTTTGGTTTCTGATTATTTAACGGTATAGTTAGGAATAACGTATCCTTTTATAACTTCTAATTACAATAGAAATAGCTTTTATTTGAAAAAATATTGAGATTTGGAGGATTTATGATTTTACTATATTTATTTTTCTTTGAAACTTTCTGTTAATCAAAGACCCCCCCCCCCAAAGTTTTCAGAATTGATAGAAATAAAAACATATTGAAAGACAGTGAAATCAGTCAAATCAAGAGCTAAAAATACTAGAACTTTTTCAGTTTGTGTGTGTTTATGACACTGTATTCCAGTTTTATGGGTCATAATGAACCTTTTTAGGCTGACCAAAAATAAATTAAATATTATGTCTGGTATTGTTTTTAGAATGTATTTTAACTGCTATTAAAGGGACAGAAATAGAAAGTCATCCAATATGAAGGTATAAAGAATAAAGTATAAAAAATGATTTTTAGAGCCAAAAGTAATATATTTAGCCTGTTTTGTTTTTTTGGTTTGACCACAGAGTGCATTTTATGAATCACCAATGACCCCAGTTTTAAATAAAGAACAAATCTTTAATGTTCTACTTAGAGAGATGAAGTTTTCCTCACCGTTTACTCACACCCATGCAGTTCTAAACATTTATGATTTATTTTTTAGCTGAATAAAAACATGATATTATGAAAAAAATTGGGAACCAGCAGCCTTTGATATCCATAGTATAAGAACAAAACTACTATGAAAGTCGATGTCTGTTTTTTCCCAAAATTCTTCAGTTTGTGTTCAACAAAATAAAGAAGCACAATCAGGTTTGGAGCAAATAAAGGATGAGTAAAGGATGACTGAATTTTTATACCTACCTGGGGCAACGTTTTCAGAATTGATAGAAATAAAAACATTGAAAGGCACTAAATCAGTGAAATTAAGAGGTAAAATTATGTATAAAATTGTATAAGTATATTCTTTTCATTAGTGAACTAGAGCTTTTTTTCAGTCTGTTTGTGTTTGACACTGTATTCCAGTTTTATGGGTCATAATGAACCTTTTTTAGGTTGAAAAATATCATAGAAATGTTAAATTTCTAGAGCAATTTCTTTGTGTGTAAAGTCAACATCATACATACAAACAGTTGCTTAAATGTAGTAAAACATATTGCTTAAATATTGCATTAAAAGAAGTGCTTCATTTGAAATTATTATAATCTGTTATACATTGTGTCTCTCTCAGAATCGTCAGCCTATGATGAATCAGATGGGTGGAGTGTCAAATATGAACCTACCTCTCAGACCCAACGTTCCGAATCAGGTACGCCAAATCACTTCATACTACACAAGTGTCACTATACTGCAGCTTCAAGATGCTGCAGATGAAAATATTTTTAAAACCGTAGTGTCTCCAATACTGGTTAATCATAAGTCATTCCGTATGTGCAGCAGCTAAAGGGATAGTTCACCCAAAAATGAAAATGTACTCATAATTTTAAACGGAAGATATTTTGAAGAAAGCTCACCATCTGTAACCATTGGCTCCCATACTCCAAATACTGTTGAAGTCAATGGTTGCAGGTTTCCAGCTTTCTTCAAAATATATTCTTTAGTGTTCAACAGAAGAAAGAAACTCATAAAGGTTTGGAACAAGTGAAGGGTGAGTAAATGATGACGGAATTTTCATTTTTGGGTGAACTATCCCTACAAGCTACTTAAAATGTTTATTTGAAAACTTCAAAAATGATTATCTCAAATGTACATGAGCACATCAAACTCTGTGGATGTGCTGGCTCTGAAGATGCCACATGCTTAAAAGAAATTAAATATGAAAATATTTTTCTGTTCAATGCGATATCACAGTTATAATGATTAAAGGATAGTTCTGAACTCTGAGATCACACACAAAACAGTGTGAATTGTGAATATTAGTATTATTACTATTACTATTAATATTATTAGAACAGTGCGAGCTTGAATTTTAATAGTGTTTTCAAGGTTTGAAAAGTGCTTGGATTAAAATATAACTGGAAAATGCTTGAAAATGGCTTCAATTTGTCTTTGAAAAAGGTGTAAGAACTACCTGCCTATCATCGCTGACTCATGTTTAGTTGGTTGATACTACTTGCAGAGAAATCTTGCTTTTATACTTAGCCTTTTATACTTAACACATTCGTCATTGTTATGTTCTTTAAAATGACAGGGGGCGGTCAAAAGAAACCTACCGTAATGTCAGACGGATAAACAGAAAAGTAGAACGTGTCCGGAACTATGTCATATCATTAATATCATTGAAGATTTTTAAACTAATTATTTATATAAATTATTTTAGTGATTATAAAGATATTTTGAACCATTCAAGATTTTCTAAAATCTAACATTTATGCATCAATTGCTTTTGTTCATATTTGGACAGTTCCACCTTTTAAAGTTTATTAAAATATTATTGACAAGAGAACATGGATTACTCTAAAGTATATTTTCTTATTATGGCAAGAATAAAAGCAAAAAAAATAAAAAAAAATAAAAAAAAGCACTTTCTAAAACTCTAAAAACTAAAGACGTTTTTTATTTAGCCCACTGAACAATTCACACATTACTGTCTGGCTAGTTTGTCCTCTACTGATATGCCAAGAAGGCAATAATGGTCTAACAATCCTCACCATTATCACCTATAAACCTAAAAACAGGGTAT
Source organism: Danio aesculapii (assembly GCF_903798145.1). Lineage (NCBI taxonomy): Eukaryota > Metazoa > Chordata > Actinopteri > Cypriniformes > Danionidae > Danio > Danio aesculapii. The sequence goes on from NC_079458.1 coordinate 31,003,345, forward strand.
CAGTATATTGTAAACCAATAGGTTAAAATATTCCTTTCCATTTATCAAAGAAATAATTTGTTCCTTAATTTTAGTTTTGTAAATATTAAATAGTTTTAAATTCAAAATTTAATATACAATATATTCAAAATACAATATACATCAGTATAAAACCTGTGAATGGTGGAAAAACATAATCTGTAATATTAATATTATTACTCAGGTTTTTCTAAACTTTTACAAAAATTTTCTTCCTTTCCTACTACTGTTGCAATGTCTAGCCAATAATTATTGGTCATCTGGTTCTCCCTATGATCACACATAGACGGATTATAAAGGTGTTTCTACAGTCGTAACTGTTTCAGACAAAATCTCTTCAAAGTGACTCCTATTTAACTCAAATTAAATGCGGCGCCGTGCAAACTGTCCGCTCGAGTCTCAAAAAAAAAAACGTGCGCTCTGCAAGCCAAACCTCCGCAAACACAGTGATGAAGTCACATTTGCCAAGCGTACTCAAGCAAACTAGCGGACGCGTCGAGTATAAACTAGGCTTTAGTCACTATTTAAATGGCATGTTTACTTACAGTTTACTTAGAGCTGCGCACATTCTCCTGTCAAGTTTTTATATATCTTTCAACCCCAGTTTTGTCTGTACCCCAAGTTTATAAATGAGATCTCAGAGCTCAGAACTATCCATTTAACTTCATAACTTTGTGATATTGTATAGAACAGAACAATGTTTTTATATTTAATTTCTCTTAAGCATGTGGCATCTTTACACTGTTATCAAAGACAATAAATCCACATCAAAGTTCCCAAAATAACCCACTCTGCATCTCCCAGGGGACAATCAACGCTCAGATGCTGGCCCAGCGGCAGAGAGAGTTGCTGAGTAATCATCTACGCCAGCGGCAGCTCGACCAGCAGCGGCAGCAGCAACAGCAGCAGCGCAGTCTGGCCATGCGGGCGCAGGGCCTCACCATGCCACCCAACATGGCGGCAGCCGCAGCAGGCATGCCGGGAGCCATGAGCAACCCGCGGATTCCCCAGGCCAACCCTCAGCAGTTCCCCTACCCGCCCAACTACGGTACAGGACTGGCCTCGCCGCCCCCTTCCACCAGCCCTTTCTCCCCCGGTTCACCCAACCTCCCTGCCCCTCAGCTGCTCTCCCACAGCGCCATGCATGGCTCTCAGATGAGTCTAGCTAACCAGGGGATGCTGGGCAGTCTGAGCGGACAGTTTGGGGCTGTTATGAGCCCTCAAATGCAGCACAGTGCCTTTCAGTTCCCCAGCTCAGGTACTGCCTGCCCTTTCTCTCTGTCTGTGTGTCATGCGCTTTCACACACACGCACAAACCACGCGCCATTGGCAGTATGACAGGCTTCATTTGAGTGAGCCGAGTGTGTGGTGGAAAATCGATGAGGTTCAGGGTTAATCAGGAAACCCAGTAGGTCAGATAAAGGTTAGGCGTGTTCATCTAGTCTTTTCTGTGAAAATATTAGACAATCATGAATATTGTTTGCTAAAAGTATTTAAGGATTAGTTGATGCCAAAAACATGATAATTTTGCGAAATACAGCTATTGAAAATATGAGCGTTCTCTTGACAGTTCTCAGTTGCTCTGCATTTATTATTATATATAATTCGAAGTTATATAATGTTATATAGAGGTATAATTAAAGATGTTTTACCTTATTTATTTGCTGTTGGAGATAGAAAGCTGATGTTATTTTTATTTGATAAAAAAAGATTAACAGCTTAAATTAATTAAATAGATGTTACCTTGGTTTCTAACTGAAATATAAAGTACTAAAACTAAAATCTTATGTATAAGTATAATTTATATGCATTTAAGTAATGTTAGTAACATAATAGTATAAATAATAACTAAAAAAGTAAAGTTTGTAGACAAACTTTATGGAGGCTTGAGAAAGCCTAGTCTGAATGTTTGAAGTAGTTTTACAGTTTAAAATAAAAGTAGTTTTAAGAAGTTTGAAACGGTTGGCATAGATAGATAAGTACATGTATGTTAACATGTTTCTAGTATGATTAGTATATCTGTTAATATGTTTCTAGTATGGATTAGTATGTTTCTAATATGAATTGATAAGTTGTTAGTAAAGATTGGAATGTTGTATGTTTCTAGTATGATTAGTATGTTAGTATGTTTTTAGTATGGTTCTAGTATGGATTAGGATGTTGTTAGTGTGTTTCTAGTATGGATTAGTAAATTGCTATTATAAATTGGTATGTTATTAGTATGGATTGGTATGTTGTTAGTATAAATTGGTATGTTGTGTGTGTTTCTAGTATGATTAGTATGTTTGTTAGTATGTTTCCAGTATGAATTGGTATATTGTTTCTAGTATGATTGGTGTGTTGGTAGTGTGCATTGGTATGTTATTAGTATGTTTTGAGTATGGATTAGTATATTTCTTGTATGAATTGGTAAGTTGTTAGTGTGAATTGGTATGTTGTATGTTTTTGGTATGATTAGTATGTTAGTATGTTTGTTGGTATGTTTCTAATAAGAATTGGTAAGTTGTTAGTATGGATTGGTATGTTGTATGTTTTTGGTATGATTAGTATGTTTGTTAGTATGTTTCTAGTATGAATTGGTAAGTTATTAGTATGGATTGTATGTTGTATGTTTTAAGTATGTTTCTGGTATGGATTAGTATATTGCTAGTACTAATTGGTACGTTATTAGTATGGATTGGTATGTTGTTAGTATAAATTGGTATGTTGTGTGTGTTTCTAGTATGATTAGTATGTTTGTTAGTATGTTTCTAGTATGAATTGGTATATTGTTAGTATGGAGTGGTACGCTGTTTCTAGTATGATTATTATGTTAGTATGTTTGTTTGTATGTTTTTAGTTGGAATTGGTAAGTTGTTAGTTGTTGATTGCTATGTTGTTAGTATGTTTCTAGTATGGATTAGTATATTGCTAGTATGAATTGGTATGTTGTTAGTATGGATTGGTATGTTGTATGTTTCTAGTAATATTCTTATATTAGTATGTTTGTCAGTATGTTTCTAATATGAATTGGTAAGTTGTTAGTATAAACTGGTATGTTGTTAGTATGTTTCTAGTATGGATTAGATTATTTCTAGTATTAATTGGTATGTTGTTAGTATGGATTAGTATTTTGTATGCTTTTAGTATGGTTAGTATGTTTGTTAGTATGTTTCTAATATGAATTGGAAAGTTGTTAGTATGGATTGGTATATTGTTAGTATGTTTCTAGTAAGATTAGTATGTTAGTATGTGTGTTAGTATGTTTCTAGTATGCATTAATATATTGTTAGTATGGATTGATATGTTGTATGTTTCTACTATGATTGGTTTGTTAGTATGTTTGTTTGTGGATGTTCAATGTAAAGTTAATGGCTGCTTTTTTTCAATGGCAGTGTATGGAACAGGTGCTAAGGTGCCTTAAGTGGTTGCTAGGTTGTGGCTAGTAAGTTGAAAGGTCATCTGTGATTGGAAGATTGGTAGTCTGAGGTAAATGAGCCCAAACTTTAGTCTGTATGACAGTCTGGTGCAAAGTTATGAGGCCACAAAATTTAGTCCAATGTTAAGTCAGTGACACTTATCATTATTCCAGGTCAGTTTTTCGGAGAACCATAAGTCAGATCAGTTGGAAAAGAGAGCAACTTAATTCATAGTTAATTCTTAGGTTTGGAGTTAGTTTGGTGGTTGTAGTATGAACTGTCTAGGAGGTGATGCGTTCTTAAAATAATAATAATAAAGTAATAATAAACATAATAGTATAAATAATAACAATACAAATAATTCAGATTTTACTTTCCTGAAAAAACAAATGTCATTTGTTTATTGATTTTAAAAAAAAGTTCAGTATTTGTCACAGTATATAATAAAAAAAAAAATAAATAAAAAAAAGAGTAATATTATTACTGTATTTTGGAGCTGTCTCAGTGATTATTTAGGCTGTAGAAGATGCCCTTGTGTTGCTGTTCAGTCAAGTGCCATGAGATAATTTTTATACTAGATAAGTAGTATTAAATAATTGTATTTATGTAGCACCCTTCAAAGATCATAATGGTTATGGTCGATTGTGGCACTAGAGGGCAGAAGAGTCACTTAAATGTTTCCCTACATCAAATGAAGTGCATGTAATCAGAATAAATTACAGCAATATTCAAGGTTATTTTTCTGCAGGCATCATTCTGTCTATTAACACAAACAAAACAACCAAAAATATGATTCATCACTTGAAATCGGTAATAATTTGCATATTTTAATCTTCATCACACATGCACAGTGAACCTATTATTCTTTCTTTATTACTTGCATTTTGCATTCATTAGTTTATAAATAAAAGATCAGGTTTAGCACAATTCAACAAATCTGGATACATTTTGATTCAATATTTAGAGTCACAACCCAGAATATTGAGCTTTGCACACAGTAACTCAATATTACAGATCCAAAGTCAGTGTATTTTTTATGTCAAGCGTCCGCTGTGTTAATATGTTGATAACTGTGCTTTGTCGATGCCTGTGCTGTGTGTCGTGTCGGTGTCTGTCCTGCCTAGACTAATTGGCTGATGGTGATCAGTGGAGGCGGAGCAGTTGATTTTTAAACCAATTAAGCGGTGACCCAGACCCCACCCCCATTCCCCGCCCACCCTCTTCTCTCTAACACTAACCTGCATGTGTACCTCTTGACTCACTGCCTGCTTCTAACACCTCTAAATCCCTCCTGATTCCTCCTGTTTGATCATGGAGACATGATTCTGCTATGACATTTTAAACAGAGATGATCAGCTAATTAGTTTGGTTTAAAAGAAATGAGTGATTGGTTTGCTTCTAGTTGTATGTTTCGCCACCTTGGAATTATAAGATTTCATCTGCATTCTGAGTAGACTGTAAAAAAAGATCTGTTAATTAACAGTTTAAGTATTTTGTGATTCACACGTGTTTACGGTTTATTTACGGTTGTGAATTGCATTATGGGAGTTTGATCTCTGCTCTGTCGACTTTTGATGTTGAAAATTCAACTTTAGAGTTTAACAAGGTGACTTTTAATGACATTTTAGTTGATTGAAACTTTATAATGTATAAGAATTTATATAGAGAGAAATAAACCTGTAAAATAACAGAAAATGTACTGGCAGTTTATTACTAGGTTTTTGTACCGGGATATATAACACTAATCCAGACAATAAATCACTTTAAACTATTAAAATGTTTATAAAATTCACTTTTTTTTTTACTTTTGAAGGTTAAAAGTTGTTGGAAGAAAGATCAAGGACCCATAATGCAATTAAAAATAAATAAATGGAGAGGGCTATTATTTAAAATCTGCAACAATTAAGGTTTTAATATAAATTATTATGTTGAGACATGAATTTAAACTTGGACATAATATCAATCATCTTCCACTTAATAATGATCCTATTTGATCTGATTGATGATTGGCTCACAAACAGAACCTTATAGAACCAAGTAAAAAAAATTTACCTTAAAAAAAACAGTATAAATAAATAGTCTCAACCTTAAATAAACTCAACCTTGACCAAAATACATCCAAATCTTTAAAAAAGTATAATTCTGAGGTGGCCGTTTGTGTCTATAATAATTTAAATCATCTTTCCTGTCATAGTTAATGATTATAATTCATTTCTTGCTGCTGAATGTGAGAAAGATTGAATGTGATAATTTTCATAACATTTACAGTATAATGGAATTTTCAAGCCGAGGTTTGTCTCGTCATGTCTGTGTGTTTGTCAGGTATGAGTCAGCAGTCAGACGGTGGGTTTGGTGGCGCTGCGACCCCTCAGAGCCCCCTCATGTCACCCAGGATGGGTCACGCTCAGAGTCCCATGATGCAACAGGCGCAGAGCAACAGCTCTTTCCAGTCGTCTCCGGATATGAACGGCTGGCCGCAGGGCAACATCAACACCAACAGGTGGAGCTTTAGTTTAGCTTGTGGGACTTGGATGTATACTCCTTTATAACTTGGAAAGTTTATTGGAATATTTTAAGCAGATTAAATTATTCATTTACATAAGTAGTTTTATTTTTACTGAACTGTTGTTTAGAACTTTGGAGATTTTTTTAAAAAGTAATGAATCATTTTCTTTTGTTAGAGTCTATTTAATTGATTAGAAATGATGAAATACATTTGTAATGTATTAAAAGATTGATTATAGATGTAAATGCTGTCCTTTTGAACATTCTATTGAACAACAATTCCTTAAATCGAGTTAATCAAGGTTCCACAAAAATATTAAGTAGGCAAACTATTTTCAAAATCAATAGGAAATGGTTCTTGAGTATGTAATGGTTTCAGAATTGTGGGATATATATGTTATATAGGGTTCCCACAGGTCAAGGAATTTTTGTAATATCGTAGATTTTTAAATGGTCTATTCAGACATTAAAAGTCAGGATTTTTTTTCAAGTCATGAAATATCAGGAGTTTTTGTCTGAACTTTAACATTCCAAAGCATAACAGGAACTACACAACCTCTACCCAGTTACAAAGACCAGAAATATTAAGCTCATCACAACACGAAATAAGTTTTAACAAATTTAAGGCTGTGTTTCCACAACTGTGTGTTCGTTTTAAAAAGACATTTTAAAATGAAAGTGCTCCTTGTTTATACTGCATCATGTTTTACCTGTTGTTAGACTATTTTTCAGTGCCATGTTATTCCTTTAATGGTTTGTCAACCAGCAATTATTTAAGTCAAATGCAGACAACAGGCTGTACCTCTTGAAATACTGTCTGTAGCTGTTTTAGCTCAGTTTTCAGTGCTCAACACAACATCTGTCTGTTTATCTGTTTATGGAAATTAAGCTTTTTAGATAAATTTATTTAAAGGGACAGTTCACTCAACATGTTAAAATTCTGTCATTATTTATTCATCCTTCACTTGTTCCAAACCTGTCTTAAGTTTCTTTTTTTCTTTTGAACATAAATGAAGATAATTTTAAAAAAGCCACTGACTTCCATAGTAAGAGTTTTTCCTACTATGGATGACAGTGGTTAATGGTTTTCAGCTTTCTTCAAAACATATTCCTTTGTGTTCAACAGCAGAATCAAAGCCATAAAGGTTTTTAACTACTTGAGGGCGAGTAGATAGTGAATGAATTTGCATTTTTGGGTGAACTATCACTTTAAATAGTCAGATTTTTTTTCCTAAATTGATCAAATTTCTATAACAGAATTATCTATTAGTAAATGTAAAATATAAGCATAAGCATTACATTTTTAGTTTATTATGGATACAGTCTTTGTGTGGCATTGTCTTAGAGAAATGTTGTGTTTTATCACTGAAAGCATGTTAATCGTGCATCTGCTCTCCTCCACAGTATGTTCACTCAGCAGTCGCCACCTCAGTTCAGCCAACAGGCCAACAACAACATGTACAACGGCAACGGCATGAACCTCAACGTGTCCATGGCCGCCAACTCCAGCAACATGGGCCAACTGGGCAATCAGATGAGCATGAGCTCCATGAACTCTGGGCCTGGGGCCGGCATGGCTAACATGGGCCCCGAACAGGTGAGACACATTCGCAGTCACCATCCATAAAACGTATGAATGCTTATTGCCTTTTTTGGGAACCTATTTGATTTCCACTGAGCGCTAAAGTGAACTGAATTACATGGTATAAAAGCTCAAGCAGGTGGTTGAGGACCCCTGATGAATAAACGGACTAAGTCGAAGGTAAATGAAGAAATAAATGCAAAGCTCAAGCGGCTCTAAAAAACTTTGGTATCACTTGAAATAATTTTGACTTCTAATTAATTCCACATATTTTATTAATGTTATTTAAATATAATTTAGGCTGATGGAATCTAAGAGCAAAATCAACCAAATTAAATGACTTTAAATTAAATTATTTTGTGACTTTAAGCTTCTTCTTATTGCACCAATTAAATTTAATCATCTAATTTGGACAGCCAGAATGTTTTGTTAACTATTGCAGTTCAAATCGAACTACTGCTTGTATAATATTTATTGTTTTAATATGTAACATATGGACAGAGTAAAAACTGCCATTAGCAAAGTTATTGCTCATTGAGTGATCAATAAACATTATGTTTGTAAATAAAACCATCTGGGAGGGGAAAAAAATCCAAAACAAAAGGCTTTGAATAAGATTTCCAGATGTTGAATTTCAAAACCTGAAACTGTAAAGAAAAAATATATCGAACAAAATTTTATATTTAAATTGTAATGACGCACAACTCTAGGAAATTGTATAATAATGCAAGTTATAAACATTGTGACTTTATGCTACAGGAAAATACAAAGTAAGTGAAATATATCATTTGTGTTTTTATATGTTATGATATTAAATGGTAGTTTATGAGTGCCAGTTATTTTGAACCTGTTAGCCTTAACACACAGCTTTTCTACTTCAGAAATGAAATGATGTTATTTTTAGCCAAATAAGTTCCACTAAAATCTTGAATCCCTTAAAACGTAAAAAGAAAGAAATAAAAACAGTTGCATCACTAATCTTCTACACTGTGGTAAAACGTCAAACCTTCTTTTTAATTCTTGAAAATCTCCAAAATAAGTAAAGATTAAAGTCCACATGAAATCAAAATTTAGCGTGTTTATTTTGCTAGCACTTATTGTTATTTTTGGGTGAACAATTAATCAATATAAGTTGAAAATTGTTTCTGAAATCTTTTTATCACAATCTAACAATTTTCATCCCCTCTGAAACAGCAGTCCTTCTCTGATAACATCAGTTTGATGACTTGGGCGAAATATGCTTAGCCGTGCCCCTCCAATCAGCTACACTAGCTATGTTTCCATCCACCTTTTTTATGCGCATTTTTGATATGCACATAAAAATATATGCTCATAAATTTAGAAAATGCACATTAAAATGTATGCGCATAACTGAGTAGGATAAACTTTTTATCCAATAAAAAAAGATGCGCATAAACTATAATGGAAACACTTTTAATAAACAAATTCCAGCATGCACATTACAAAAGACATGTGATTTTGTTATAAGAGACCATGTGATGGTAAAAATGTGTTTGAATGGACAAACCAGCAGGCTGACTGCATTGTAAAACACCTGAAATGTTGTTTTGGTCATTCTAAAATGCCGTAACCATTGCAGAATTAGTGTTATTATAATATTAATTACCTCCAGAACTGTCAATAGCCTCTGTGCTCCATGTCTTGTGCTTTCAAGCTCCACCACTCTTCTGAGGTGCAAGTCAGTTGTTAAACGAAGAAAAGATTCACGCAGCTTCTCCTACTGCTGCAAAGTCCATTTTTACTGTTGATATTTGCCGCCAGTTAATCAGCAAGTGACGAATTTGTTCTCTTTCACTCATTGGATGAAAAGCTGTTTTATTCGCACATCTTTTATGCGATATTCCAGTTTCGCGCATAAATTTAATTCATATTTTTGGATGGAAACATAGCTTCTGGTTGCTAAATTTGTTGCTTGATTAGATTTGATTACACAAGCTGGATTCACTGGTCAGATACGCTATAATCATAGCACTTTAAGGACATCTGCTTGTTACAAGAGGGTAATGGAAAAAGAAAAACATAAGCTAAAAATAAACAAAACTTGATATTTTGCTGCTGTCGACACAAATATGGTTGTTACATTTAAAAAAATGAACCATTCGGTCTTCTTCATTACTTAAAACACATAACATTGCAATTATTATCAACATCTTCCTTTTCATTGCAATTCCATGCAAAGCATAATGGGAACTGCACATCTAACACCCAGCTAGTTGTGCTATAAAAAGAATACTGTGGTCCCGACACAAAATAATTAATCTTACTTAATTTTAAACAAATATAAGTGGATTGAAAATAATCCATGTCCATTTTTTTGTCTAGAATTGTCATTTCAGCTCATTTTATTCAAGTAATTTAAAGTAAAAATCATCTGTCAAACTCTCAAACTTTTGATCGCTTATGAAGAGCATTCAAGTTCCAGTTCGAGTTTAGTAAAAACGATCTACACCGTAGATTTATTGGATGCATTTATTTACTCAAACCATTAGACGCAGATTGTCTAATGGTCAGACGTTAAGTGTCTGAGGTCACCAAATAGCAACACACTCGTTAATAATTTACTCTAATTATCCTGGGTAGTTTTGCAGATGAGAGTGATGATGCAGTACTAGACATAATAGGACAGTGATGTGATTAGTCGCTGGCAATTAGTGCCCGTTTGAGGTGGGTAAAGAGATCATATATGCAGACATGACAGACTTTGAGTGCTAAATATCAGACATGACGTCTATAAGTCAGCAAGGGTTTGAGCAAACATTCCAGAACACGCATTGCTGCACTCGCTGAACTCTATCCAAACAAATCTGAACATCACATTACAAGAAATTTGGAGGATTAGCAACATTATTGTGGTTTAATCATGTAAATTAAGGCTAAACAAAAGTATTACATGTTTTGGATACAGTTCATATATACAGTGAAATCAATAACGGCAATAATAAATTTATCCACTTTAATTTATCCACTATTTTGTACATTTAGATTGTGTTCTGGGGTTTTTTTTCTGACCATAAAAACAGTAACTACTGTACATTTTACCATCATTTTCAGTACAAGCCGTTCCATCTAATACTTTTTATTACAAATAATCTTGTCAGGTATAGCAAGAAAAAAAACCTATTAATGTGTAAACAGATATATTGATTAATAAGATACCTTAATCGACTCTGATTAGAGATCACAGCCCTGAAATACCTGTACAAATTAATTGTCATTTTCAAATCTTTAGCCTTTATCTTTGAAGCCACTGGGTTTTACCCATTTTTCATCAATACTTTTTAGCATTTAAAATATAGTAAAAATAACAATTTCTTTTTTTATTTATCTTTTAGTATGTTCAGTTTGGAATAAATGTAATATTGACATTAAAATATCTGTGCAACTAAATAAGGTTGGAACATTTATTCTCTTGAAATTAGCTGTTTTTCACAAACATTACATTATACACTTGTTTTTTTATTATATAAAATCACTTTTGACAATTCAATTTTATTAGTTTTTGTTGATTTAACAAAGTGAAAAATTCAATTCAATTCAATTCACCTTTATTTGTATAGCGCTTATACAATGTAGATTGTGTCAAAGCAGCTTCACATAAAAGGTCATAGTAAATTGGAACAGTGTAGTTCAGTTTGTAGTGTTTAAGTTCAGTTCAGTTTAGTGTATAGTTCAGTTCAGAAAAAGTGTATAGTGAATAAAACTTTAATGAAAAGTGTATTAATTGCATCCAAAGTAGCTATTTGAAACATTTATAATTTCGGTTAATAGAGAATTATGCTGTTTTGAACTTTATATTTATCAAAGAATCCTCAAAAATCTTTATCCACAAAAAATATACGCATCAAACCAGTATATATCAGTTTTATTTTTAGGATTGTGTGATGAAAGACTGCAGTAATGCAACTGAAAATTCTGTTTTGTCACAGCAAGTTTAAGTGAAGTTTCACAAACTAGTTTTGAGGGGAGCACATGATATGATTGATCGCGGCTGGTCTCTCATCTTGTAATCATTAGTAAGCCTATCGGATTAATCCAAACTCACAATAAATAGCCCGTCTTGTATTACTCCCTTATCTTTGATTTTTTGAAGAATCCCCCCATCCACCCCATCTTCCCCTATACCAAGGGTAGCTCTCGAGAACTACCTAATCTCGTACCCCCTTAAATGCTCATCGACCAGACGGGAGCCCTGGGTTCAATAGGTTATATGCAGAAGTATGCGGAAGGACATTTAATTTGTCAGTAACCGGAGTCAAACGCTTCCGGTAAAATGTATGCTGTTACAAAATCGGCGCATTTAAGGTCCGTTTTCTTTAAAAATCAGCAATCTCCACTGGCTGAGTGATATCCAATATAAAGTGGGTCTCAGAATGTACAAGCTCTGTATTAAATATTTTTTCCCCCACCATGTCTTTAAAATATGAACATTTATTTTACTCCAGTATTTTCAATGGAGCTTTTGCTCTAACCTTCCTGACATAAGCGTGCATGTAAATGGCTTTTCATCTCTTTTCACGCTTAAGCAACTAAATGAACGCTGAAGTCTACTTAACTGATTTTATTTTAATTACATTTCAACATCGATGCTGTAAAAAGAACTGTATAAATGGAAAAAAGTCACATTAACTGTTCATCAGAAGTTTATCAGTATGGGAAAAAACACTAGCTCTGCATATACCCTATTATCTCCGAGCTCAGGGTTCTCCCCTAGGACAGCATGCCAAACCTGCTAATATTATTAGGCAATATCTAAGTGCGAATTCAGAAAAAATTTAACTTTAAAATAAATTTTAAAAAATGTCTTTTTAAACTTATGATAATGTAATCCTGTTTTTTTACAAAATTTTCAATCAAATAAATGGATCCTTTCTGAGAATAAGAGACTAAAAACATTAGAACATTGACTTACCCAAACTTTGGAATCCTCTAATATCTTTCCTTTAAAATAGTTTTATGTTTTCCTAAGTGGTGCACACTTTCTCTCTTTCTCTCTCGCCAGTTATGTAGTAAAGATTTTTTATGCTTTACACAGTCCACTGCAGCTTTTAAGCTTCATTAAATAGTATGAATATTTAACCAAGTTGCATCGGCTTGATCATGTGCACTTCGTGGTGTATATATTAAGTCCACAGGCTGCTGGAATCTCGGTTTGCTGATTTATTCCCAAGATGTGCGTATAGTCACTTGTCTTTTAATAATTTAGGGTTTTGCCATTAGTGGAGGTTTAATGAAGTATTGCTCCGTGTTTCTTAGCTGTAATTATCTCTCCAAGTTTTGGCACTACAACACATTTTAGTGAGGGGTGCATGAAACTGGGTTACAAGAGCTTTTAGAAGCTACTTTGCCTGACATGATTTATTGCCGTGTAGCTTTGGGTTTGCAAACTGTTAAAAAACAAACTGCTAGCTGTGTGCAGAATAACATCCACCTCATATAAGCATGTTTTTGTAGGGCCCTATGAGTTTCCAAAGTGCAGAAAACTAATGCTGATTTGTCAAATCCAGCCACAATAATATCACAGAATATTGAAAATGTAGGATGAATAACTTATGGTGTGGCTTTGTTTATTACACATTCCATAGTAGGAATAGGCCAGTATAAGATTCTGATGGTATGATAACCTTGGATAAAAATATCCCGGCATAACTGTATTGTGATCACTGCTCTAAAAGTTCTTTTTAAATGTCTTAGTAAAAAAACAAAACAAAAAAAAATCTCATTGAACACAATATATTTCATTTTAGGAAACTTTTATGATATTTTGGAACAGTAAACATGTCAGACTAAATAATTCAAATAAATCACTGACTTCTGCTGTCTTCATTAGTTTCAAAAACACAGATTTCGTTACAACACACAAAAAAATCATTGAAAAAAAAAACTATACATAGTTTATACCTTAGGAACGGTATAGAACATGTTAGCGGCTTTAATACCTTGACTTTTCCAAACCGCGGTAAAACTTGAATCCGGTTATTATCCCATGTCTATACCATAGACTGTATTAAAAAAGACACACATTGAAGAATGTGCACCACTAGTTATCTGCCATCTCACTATGACCAGAGATGGGTAGTATTTATGATACATGTAGTAAATGCTATTTTGTAATTTGTATTTTATGGGGTTTATGAAAATGGGGTTAAAATTTTATATCAAAATACTTTTGTGTCTTGTTTTTTGTATTTTAAAATACTGTAAAATACTTAAAGTAAGAAGTCTACATGATAACAGCATAAAAATGGGGTTTCAGATTGGTGCTTTCTCATTTATTTGCCTAGGCTTGAGATCTGAACAGAAAATTGATGAAGAAGGTGGTCGATGCTTGGAGTACGAGTGGACATTATGCAATAAAGGGTTCAATTTTAGCGATATAGGCGCAAAGTCTAAAACGCATGGTGCAAAAGCATTAAGGGCATGTCTAAATCCACTTTTGCTATTTTAAGGACGGTAAAATATGGTTTCCGCCACGGCGCATGGTGTAACAGGGTTGTGCTTATTCTCTTAATGAGTTATGGGTGCGTTTTGAACATAATGTGCATTAAAGCAATCAGAGTCTCATCTCCCATTCCCTTTAAGAGTCAGTTGTGTTGCGCCACGGCGCATTTACCATTTACATGGCGACTTTGTAAGTGGATAAACTGAATAGAAAAACTAAATGCTTCACTAGCGAGAAAACAGTTTAACAGACCATCTGCGGCCAAAAACAAAAAATGAGCCTCCTCCATTCAGCCTCTTTACTTTCTCTTTACTTTGGAGTAAGGAAACAGTGTTGAACGCTCTCCAATGAAGACACCCATTAGCCTATATATTTAATTTTGTTTGTTAAGCGCAAAGATTTGTTTCAAAACTATTTCTGAATTCAGTTCTAATTTCCAGCAAAGGAATAACTGAACAATAATAATGAAGTGTGGTCAGTAAAAATAAATAGTATAGCAAAAATATATAACATCTTCATATATCACCCTTTAAAAAATAAGACTGTTAAGAGATGGTTGCAATTTCATTGGCTACGCAATGCATGGAAACACAATAAAGAGATATAGTTCTGTACTTTATTCCAACTCATCATCTGCATTACATGGTTTTTACAGTGATTAAGGTGATTATCTTCAAGACAGGACTTTCTCTATGAAACTTGTACAAAAAGTATGCTAAAATGAAAGAGAAAGTCTGTTTAATAATGAAGGGATTGATCAAATATGCCTACTGATTGAAGGTTTGCGAAGAAATGTCATGCTCCCTTGTAAAAGTATTTTGTATTATCAAATCACTAAATACAGTATTTTATTTTGATACATTTGTGGCTGCTGTATTTTGTAGTTTATTTTGATACATGTAAAATTGAGGTATTTGGTATTTTATATTAAAATACATTACACTGTATTTTTGCTCATCCCTGACTATGAGGACATAAACACGAATGTCATAAATGCCCAAACTGCACTTTGAATAACTTCACAAAAAATGTAATTTACACTGTTAAGAGTTTTGATCATGATGACAATTTTTTGTCAGTGTGTTTTATGAATCAATTTTATGAATTGATCAAGTTTTGGTTGCACTTGAAGGGGGCTTTCATGACTCATAAAACCTTTATAACCATGACATGTCATGAATATGAATGAGTGAATGCTTATGACAACTGTCATTAATTGTCATTTGCTCAGTGATGTCATTTTAAATGCAAAGGTAACATTGCTTGAGATGTATTTATGACACCTTCATAAACAAATACATCATAATCTGTCTTTGTCATGACAACTTGAAATTACCAAGACAACATAACTTGTCATAAATCTGTTATGATTGACATGAGGCTATTATTAAAAATTTCATTCATATTTATGTCATATCATGATTATAAAGGTCTTATAAACACCCCCGTCAAGTGTTACCGTTTTTTTAGTTATACAAAGTTTAATTTCATATTTTAGTCAGTTTGGCTGATATAAGTTGACAGCACTAGATAAAAAATCATTGGATTCAACTAAAAAATAGGCAGAAATATTGTTTAGTGTAATTTACTTTAAAAAAAGTCTCAAACTAAAAAATGTCTTAAATTTTAAAAACAACATTTTAGACCTTAAAAAGTCTTAAAATCACTGTTGTAAGTCTTAAATCATTTTAAACAGGTCTTAATTTTTCTATGTCCGTGAAAATCTATCCAATCGGGCCAACATGCATCCAATCACTTAGATTCCACCTCAATAAAAGTTTTACCAAAACCTTAATTATTAACAATTTATTATCAATATGGTTTATGTTTCTTACAATAACACATTTTTAATGTTTTAACTGGGCCATTAGAAAAAAATCATTAGTGTTTATCCTTGTGTAAGTCTGAAATTTAATTTAAAATGGTCTTAAAAAGATGTTTAAAAGTCTAGAAACCCTGTACTGACAAAAGCGCACTTGTCTTCACAGCTGATCAAAATAAACTTTGAACTTGAAATTGTGACAGAAATATATTATTATTGCATAACATCTTTTTCTTAAATTTATATTTATAACTTTGAGTAATTACATCATTGTGTCTTCAACTGTAGGTTTATTAGACACAAAATGTGTCTGTAAAAAACATTTTTTCTCATAAAAATTGTGTTTAAAATACTGAATTTTCTTATATAAAAATAGTAAAACAGATTTCAATGGATCATGATAAATTGTTTTTTTTTTTTTTATCCAGTTTCGTTGCCAGTGCATTGGAATTCATTAGATTTTGCCTGCTGTTTGTATGGTTGCAATTTGCATTGCAGTCAGTTTGGTCATATTAAAGGAATAGTTCACTCATAAGTGAAAGTATACTCCCTATTTACTCACCATCAACTGCTTCCAAATCTCTATAAGTTTCTTCATTCTGTCAAAAACAAAAGAAGATATTTTGAAAAAATCTGAGTAACAAATACTATGGAAGTCAACGTTTTCAGTTTTTTTTTCAAAATATATTCATATGTGTCATACAGGTTTGGAACAAGTTAAAGAGTCAGTAAATAATGGCAGAATTTTCATTTTGGGATAAACAATCACATTAAACCATTTTATCGAATTGTGATTAAAGAACTTCAATAACAATGATAATCTTTGGACATTTTTAATCTATATTGGTCTAAGAGCCAGTCACACAGCAGCAATATGTGACAACATCAACCAATCGGCATAAAGTCAGATGCCCATTTCCTACCGCACTTTGCTAACAAACTCAACAAGACGACAAAAATAAAGAATTAATGAGTGGAAGCAGTGGCGAAAGTAAACTAACCTTGAGTTATTATCCAAAGATGATGAAATTATCAAAAAGGCAGCACGAATTGGAAGTGGTTTGGCTGTGTGAAGTGTGACAGAGCAGAATAAACCGATCTGTAAAATATGTCAAAGGTTTGTGAACCAAGTCTGGCAACACAAACTACCTATACAATCAACTAAAAAAGTGTCAACCAAAAAAAAAAAAAAAAACTTGAAAGTTTTACAATTTGTGTGGGATTGCTGGAAGTTGTGCTGTATATTTTTATTGTTTGTTTTCTTTTTAAATGTATTTTACTGTTTTGATTTAAAGCCAAATGTGTAATCTGTTTTTGCTAATAAACAATATTTTAAATTGTAATTTATTGAACCCTCAAAATCTATGGTTATTGTTCAATATGGAAAAAGAAAATTATAGAGTTTGCATTTTTGCTATATCGCCCTGCCCTAGTCACAACCCTGTTCCAGATCTACCTTCCTGCCAAATTCAGCACCAACCCTGACCAAACACACCTGAACAAATTAATTAGGCCCTGAACAGCACTTAATAATTACAGACAAGTGTGTTTGGTCAGGGTTGCAACTGAAATCTGCAGAAAAATAGATCTCCCTTAAACGAAATTCTTTTCTGCATGGCAGAAATTATTTAATTTTAACAATACTCCCTGTCAATCTAAGACCATCTCTCTCTTTCTCTTTTTTTTTCACAGCAGAAGTATTGTTGACCCAGAGCAGACATCATCCCAATGCAGTAAAGCGAGTTTGATGAAGATGTTTGAGTGATTTTCAGCTGCAGCGTGATCAAGGAGAGTTTGGAGTGATGCTGTGCTATTTAAGCTGCTATCGGGGCTGTGCGGGTCTTTAGAGAGCCTGTCCACTGCCCCCTACTGGACATCTCTAGAGGATGCATCAGGGGTACTGGAGCCCGGAGGGGACGGACACTCTCTTTTACACACACACACACACACACACACACACACAAACAAACACTGACACTTTGATCTTCTGGACCTAAACCGCCCCTTCAGTCGAGCACGGCCTTTCTGTCCCGTACTTACACTGCAAGCCCTTTCCCTCAGTCTGCTCCGCTGCATTCACCGTAGTGTGACTTAGGTCTCCCCTGAAAAGACTCCGTGGCAGTGGCATCGGAATCCTCGTCTCCCATGAATGTATTCCTCACTCTCTTTTTCTCCCGTTTCTTCCTCTGGACTTCAGGCTCTTCTTGAGAAGACATTATTTTGCCCAGCCGACTTTCTCTCTCTTTCCAATCTGATGTTCCAAAACAGGCAAGAAGACTGCATTTGAAATCCACACTCAAAATTCAGCCATTTTTGCCTTTTTTTTTCTTCAGAGTGCAAATAAAGATAGAATGATGTTGAAATGGCATACCTATAGATTATGAGAATTCAGATAATGATGGTTTGTACAATTAGACTTAATTTAGTCAAGAGGTTTATTGTGTATTAAATTAAGTTTTATTCTAATGTATAGTTTCTTTTTTTTTTAATAACAGTGTAGATTTCTTTATGAACCGTCGGGTTAGAAAGTGAAACATCAATTCAGCGAATATGAAAAACTTACCTATGGATTTTTATTTTCCTTGGTCCAGTAGTTTCAGAGAGAATGTGATTTTGTTGTGGTTAGTTAAATGAAATTCTGGTAGATTGTAAATACCAATAATGGGGAATCTCTTTCGTATTATATTTATTTTTCTTTTCGAAATATCTCCCCTTCCTCCTGCCCTCAAAGTCCGGTCTTAACTGTCTCTGAAAAAAAAGATGGCAGAGTTTCTGACGTCAAGCGTGTTTGGCGGGAAGCTGAGGACGTGCAGATTCCTGTGGTACTATAAAAAGGAAGGGGAGCTGCTGTGGTGTTGTCCTTCTTTCCTGGGTGGGGGTCTGGGAGGGTGCTGTGTGTACAGTGTACAGATACTCGCTTGCTTCTAAGCCTTTAGCCGGGAGCCCCACCGGAGGAACCCCAACACAGCCATAAACTCAACACTGAAGCCTGCTTTCTTTGTTGTGTGGAGTGACGTGCTTCACGCCAGATGCTATAGGTACAAGCAGAATCCGGTGTGTGTAAGAAAAGACAACAAGCAATAAATATTACTTGAGATTTTATTTTCTTTTGTTTTGTAATTTTTGTACAGGACTATTCAGGAGACACATTTTGCTCCCCGGGTTCAATCTCAGTATTAATCAGTTTTTTTTAATGGTGGTTTCTATTTTGAAAAAAAGAAAAGAAAAAAAACAACGACGAGATGTCCAAATCTACATGTTCCTCAGTGGAAAAAAACAGGTTTTAGTTCTGGTGTAGCCAAAAATGAACGAATAAATAAAGCAGCATTTATGTTTTAGTGGCTTTTCCAACATTCACACTTGTTGTTCGCCGTTTTGAGAACATCCAAATCAACGGTTCAGATTTGAATTAACGGTCGCTCCAGTCACGTGAACTCGCTGTAACGTTCGCAATACAGTTCGTCGTTTCCAGTCTGTTTGAGGACGAAGCCAAATTTCCTTGCCTTTGAATTGATCGGAAGAATTACACATACCACTTTCATTTTCGTTTCATGTTTGCACACAGGGCAAGTTATCGGGGTAAGATTGTTAGCTTTTAGCTTTCGCTGAAAAATATCGCCATGTCATCTGTGTTTAAGCTGGTGTGTTTAAAAAATACTACATGTTTTTTAAGTATACTGTATGTACCAGCAGCAGCAACTGAAGTTTGCGACGACCAGCTCTGTCATTATGCGCTGAAGGTGCCGTGGTTGTGTACGAATATACCTGGTGTTTTTGGTATGGCTTTAGCTTTTCTTTTTACACTGTAAATACAAGTTTGATTTCACATCGTTTGGGATGAAGCGTCACTCTGCCCACCATTCAAAACTTTCTGTATCCTCAAAGTTGATTTAAAAGTCGATTCAAACGAATTCTTGCTAACATAGCATTATAAACTACTCAAGTACTCATTTATTTCAAGCTTTTTGATCACAATTTTGATGAATGTTGGATGCCTTGATCTAGGAGTGACATCCAGACGCATCTACTACTATCATATTGGAGAATAGCCAGTTTTGAGGTCGCACATGTTACCACTACCCTCTGCAAAGTCCAAAGATTGTCAAGATTTTGAAATAAATATAAGCCATGATGTGAAGGTGGTGCAGAGTTTTCTAGTCTTTTTATCAGCGCTAGTGCAAAAAGAGCCATTTGTCCTAAAACAAAGAAATAAATCAATGGAATTGTAACGGCTATTGAATTTCCTAAAATTATTTGTCTTTACCTTATACCTTTGGATTCTTTTCTGAGACTTTAAATGTCTTTTTGTATAGTCTGCCAATTTCTTAGAGCTAAATGCAACGACCTTGAAATGCTAAAACTTAGCATATTGCCTTAGATCTGTTTTACTGTCTTGTATATTACAAAAGTTGTCTGTATATTTGTATAGTGAATCATTGACAGGATCGACCCAGTTCATTACTGCTGGATACTCTCTCTCTCTTTCTGTCTCTCTCTCTCTCTCTCTCTCTCTCTCTCTCTCTCTCTCTCTCTCTCTCTCTCTCTCTCTCTCACCTCCAGTCTCAATATTGCTCATTTTCCATATTTTTTTTGTTTGTGATCAGTTGTGGGTTTTATTATTTGTACAGTCCTGATTTTACCCTCTCAGTTGTGTGAGAATGAAGACGATGCAATGGGAAATCGAAGCAATATGTAATTTATAAGGACTTTTTGGAGAAAGCTTACAGTGTTGCGCTCCTGAGATGTATTTTTTTTCCAGTTGTGGTCACATAAACATCTCTGTTCATCCGCATCGATGTGTGTAATCTTAGTGTGAGCCTTTTATGCAAAGTTAGATATACCGAGAGAAATTTAAATACAGTTATGCAAGTTGTCAACTAATATGGCTTTGCTGATGCTATTTGATGTTGAATCAAATTGAATTGTAAATAAAGAATTCTGTTATTGCAACATTTATAATCATATCCTGGCTTATCTTTTCAGTTTAACAGAGAAACTGAAGCCTAGATCTTTCAAAAGGGTTTTGACAATTCCGAAAAAATTGTTTAGATAGAGTTAGGGCGAGTTATTAATTTTGAATTAATCGAATTATTACACGATGAGTAAATAAGGTGCTAAATTGCACAAACGTGTTTATTTAAATGCATAAATTGTTTGGATAAACTTAGTTCTAATATGGTAAATATTTACAGACGAATATATAGAGAAAATTATATAAGACGATTATTAAAGCGTTTGATATGATTATTATTTTTTTAATTAATAATTTCCATATGTATAGGAGACATCATGGAAAATGTTCCGTTGTTTTTCGAAAAAATCCTGCTACACCGTTTCATTTATTTTGGTCAATTATTATTATTGAATTTAATATAATTAATAAATGTTAATAAACAAATAAAAATCTTATTAATAATCATTTGTAATTGTTATTTAGGATTGTAGTAAGTTTATTTTTTTGTAATTTTGTTAACCGTAATCGCAACACAACGAATGTTGTTTGTGATAGGCCTATCCTAAAATGTTTTGCTTAATATTTTATTAGGCTATAAATGAATCCTAAACGTAGGTAACCCACAAAATAAATTCATGATAGTCTAAATTCTACAATTACACACTGTAAAACTCCCAGGCCCGTTTTCAAAGAAACAAAAATCGCATAAAAGAAAACTATTTATTTTTGTGCTTCAAAATAGCTTATTTCAGATCTTGAGAACGTCAAACTTCCAAGTTGGTGTTTCTGTGTGTTTAGCCTAATTGTGAAATGCACTAGTATTTTAATTTGTATTGTTTTGTACGCTATAACATTTTTTAAAAAAGTTTTTTTTATACTGTAATGTAATTAGTGTAATAGTAATTGTTTTATTTAAACTGCACTTAAATTGACCCACTTAGAACTATTCATTTAATTAATATCCTATAATCCTATTACATTGTTAAAACAAACTATTAGACCACATTGCACAATGTGTTAAAAATGTAACTTTTAATTCATTATTTTACATATCGTTAATTTGTAATTGTGAAATTTAGCAGTTTCTAAGTGAAAATAGTTTTCATTAATACTTGTTTTCATGGCATTTAGTATATTAATTATTTAGTTAAGATTTTTTTACTTGTTTTTTTTTTTCACCCTTCCCCCTTTTATTTTAAATTTTTATTTAAAATGAGTCTTGTTTAGTAATGTAAAGTTAGCCTACCTCTAGTTTCTTCTCAGATCTGGTTGTGAGGTGTAATTTATCTGCTAAAAATATTTTATCATGATATAAAAAAATCTACAGCAGATGCTATCCTGCATGTACATTGAAACTGCAAGCTCGTCCAGTTATTTCCTATTCCTAAATCACTTGTTTTCCCTCAAACAGCCTTTAAACTCAGCTCGTGCCACTCTGGCCGTATCTCGGTTAGGAGCTGTGAAGATCTCGCATACAGTAGTTAACACATTAGAGACTGTGCTGCATATGAAAGAGAGCTTTGAGAGGAGGATCAGCGCTACAACAACGTGTTAAAGTGCAATTCCCTCAGGATGAACCCAAGACTGACCAATGACAGCACAGATCCCAGAAAGGCATCCCCTCTCTAGTAGCTTTTCTACACTCAACCATATGTCTTCAGACCTGTCTCGAGCTCAACACACACCAGACCTCTTTTCATCTCTTCTGAAACAAAGTTTAAAGCTTTCCCAAAAACTAGACGAGGATCTCGGGACTGCCACAAAGTCGCTATATGGTAAGAACATTTCGAAACAATAACAGATTGTTTATTTGTTTGTTCGTTTGTTTTAAATATTTTATTTATGTGTTTTTTTTTTTGTATTAACATTATGGATTTCAGTCAACTCCTCATGTGCGATAACCAGCTGAGGTCAGGAGTATATGGAGCATGACACATTTAATGCTTTTTAAAAGAGTTGGAGAGGCTTCATTAATGGTGACCTTTCTTGCTGACCCCTCTGTTCTTAAATTGTAGTGTCACGACCCTCATTAGTCTCTGTTGGCACGCGCGCACAGTTTGTTCTGGAAAATGGTTAGGGGGAAACTAAAAAAATGTTTTAAACTAGAGTCATCACTGTAAATAGCTGTTTTTATTTATTTTTTAAGGTTACTTAAAAGCTTTTTAACAGCAGCTTATATTGACCGGTGAATTTAAAGTCATATTTTTGTTTCTACGTGTTGCAAAATATATTTAATTCTATACGTTGAATTAATGTTTAAGTAGACAGATCTTCACAAAATAGGCTATTTACAAGGAACCTATATTTTTAAGATATAAAGAAGCATTAAATACAGCCATTTACAAAATGACCACATTAAAATAATAACTAGTAGGGTAGTACATTTGAGCAATTATTACAAAGAAAAAGCAAAGTATACACTGGACCGAACGTTTAAGTTTAGAAGTTTTTGTAAAACATAGTTATCTTTGTCAACAAAAAACACTTCGAAAAATATTTTCAGAATAAAGAACCAATTTTGGTGTCCCTTTTAGTGAATAGTTCTAACTGTGAAAATTTGTTGGTGGGAGAACTTCCTTTAAGAAAAAATATTTAGTCATAGATGCCCGTTAAGATGCTTTATCAGAGTGCTGCCTACAGTTAAGCGTTGGCAAAGTTACAACCTGCAAACTAACTGCACTTTCAAACTACAAATAGCCTAACTGAAACGAAACTGTGGAAACTTTATTATTTAATTCTTATAAACAAAGATGTTACAATTAAAAATTATATTTTTACAGTCTACAGGACTGACTACAAACTGCAAGTGCCCTCTGATCAGTCATCGGCTGTAGAGATGTCGGTGTCTCTCTCCAGTCACCCTGCAGTGAGAGACAGGAGTCTGGCTGTCTACCCGTCTCTGCCCGGCGCGCACTACGCGGACGTCCTCAAGAGCGCGCACAGCATCTTCCATCCGCTCAAGTCTCTGGGCCGCATGGTGACCGACGCGCAGACGATCATGCCGTTAACCTTCAGCGGAACAACTCCTTTCTTTAGCCACAACAGCGCGGTATTCCATGAACAGATCCTTAACGTGTCCCACATTCCGTACTTCCAGCACATACAGCCTTCGCAAAGCGTGTACAACGCCAGACATGAGGAGCAGAGCACCGGCTCTCTGTCTGATTTCAGCAGCCCGTCCAGTGTGAAGTCTTCTTCGGCTTCATCTTCTCCGGTTAAGGACAGTTTTAGCTGCCCGCAGGCCGCACATCCCACACCCGAACACGCGCGCACCTACACTTTTACAGAGGATGACCTCTTCACCGTCCTCTACGGATATTCCAAAAAACAAGGGCAAAATGCTGGACATGCCATTTCTGGATTATCATTTCCTCCCTGCACAGGTAGCCCTACGAATTACCTTAATTCACTATAGGTCTGTTTAATTAAAAATCAGAACGATATAATGTGTATAAAACTATTTACGTATATTTAAGAGCTACTTTGTGATGTTTGCCTCTTCTCCCCCAATTATTTAGCTGATCGCCAGCTTCTCCCTGTTGATATCGAAGGATTTGAACTCCCAGAAGGTATTTGAACTTTCTTTCATTCTTTGAGCATTCGAATTATGACCTGGAAGTCTCACAGCGTGTGTGTGTGTGTTTTAAATTTTTCAGGCTTATCGATTCTCCAAACTAATTGTGGAAGCCTTTCCCATTATGGAGCTTTCGCTGATAAAAGCACAATTCCAAAAGGCACCAGGTTTGGACCCTTTCAAGGCAAACTGGTAAACACAAGTGAGATCAAGACTTATGACGACAACACGCTCATGTGGGAGGTAAATAGCAAGTTGGAAATAAAAACAGTTTATCTAATGCTGAGTTGATTAATTGTTGGGTTTTGGCCGAAGTTGCTGTGTAATAATGTGTCGAAACAAATTGGGCTATCCTGACTGAGAAAGACGGGTAATGGGTAAAATAGTGTATGTTGAAGATAATAATTCCTTCATTTAAACGTTTTAGAAGTAAAACAAACAACCCTTTCAGGTAAACATTCTCGTGTCAGAAAATGCTCGCGGTTGGTAGAGAGATTGCAACCCCCAGAGAGCGAGTTGTTTTTGACTGACTTTGCCAATAGACTATTTATTATAGCTTAGTATTAGGAGAACAAAATAATTATTTTTTTATAATTATTTATTTGCTTTCATCAAAATCAATGATTTATAGCACAGCAACGATTTATTAAATAAAACAAAACGTACAGAAACCTGTATTTCCTTGAGTAAATGCCTCAATTCAAAAGGCGAAGACCATGAAGAGATTGAAAAGACCTTGAAAACAAACGCATCGTTACCTCTGCGGAAGGGGGAGGGGGTATTTATAACAATCTGAAAAATTAACACTTTTTGTTTTATTTGTAGTAACTGTACAACCATTATTATTTTTAATAAGGGTGGGTTAAAATACCATTTAGCCAAAACATTTTAACAAAAAAAGCTCAACCCAGCGCTGGGAAAGACGGCATTTTTAGAGTATGTGCTTCAGCGACATTATACAACAGTTTTCTGATGCTCACATCTTATTCCAAGCATTTCCCCCATATGTGTAGATCTTTGAGAACGGCCGCTTGAGTCACTTTGTGGATGGACGAGGCGCTCCGGGGAATTGGATGTCCTTGGTGAAGTGCGCGCGCTTTCCTGAAGAGCAGAACCTGATTGCGGTGCAGTGTGAAGGACAGATATATTATGAGGCCTGCAAAGAGATCCGACCCGGCCAAGAGCTGCTGGTCTGGTACGGAGATTGCTATGTGCAGTTTTTGGGTATTCCTCTCACCCTCAAAGAGTTCATTGATGACAGTGAAGCTCTTCCGGCAGAAGGTACTTGCGCAATGCAAATTAATCACTTTTATTATAAAGCCTTTAACTTTATACAATATGTCCAGATATGTTTGTAGATTGCTAATGTTTCCTTTCTCTTTATTCCAGATTCTGGGGAGGGTTTCAAGTGTGATCGTTGTGGAAAAGTATTCGCTTATAAGTACTATAGAGACAAACATCTGAAATACACGCGCTGTGTGGATCAGGGCGACAGAAAGTTCCCCTGCCACCTCTGTAACAGGTCTTTCGAGAAGAGAGATCGACTCCGAATCCACATTCTCCATGTGCACGAGAAACACAGGCCACATAAGGTAAATATAATACCTAGCATGATCATTTTGATGGTTATGGTGCTGAAAGAACAGCTCCCTTTTAGAAAAGCAGAAGAAAAAGAGGAATAAAAGAGACTCGAATTTAAGATGGTTTGGTTTAGTATAAGATTTAATAATAAAATTAAAAATTAAATTCTATTTAAGAATCTAGATATCCGTATGGTACTTTAAATGGAAATGTATACCTATTTCCTTTTGCAAATGATACTTTTAAATCACTTAAGCATTTTTTTATTTACAAAAGAGGTAAAGTATTGATCTACAACAGGTTGTAAATTTATTAAAAATGCCTTGTTCACCTGAATGTAAGAGGCTTATTTTTTATATTAAATTATGCACAATTGCTGTATCATCACAGAAAAACAGATCAGTTAAAACTTGCCATTGCTTCCACTGTAAAAATGCTGAGTTCCACACAATTCCTTCTTGTTTTCCCAACACTTTTTACGCATTTAAATAGATTAAACATTTACAAATTGAACATTTAGTAACAAAACAATTAAGTTGTGCCAAAAAACTTGGGAATTGTTTTGTTTCAACTCATTTTAAATGAGTAGTTTGAACAATCTTGAGTGTAGACTGTTTTGATGTACATTTTTGTCTTTAATTAAAGTCATCATCACTTAAACATAAATTCTAATGAGGGGACACGGAAAGCATCCTTATCGAAGAATGCCTCTGATTCACTTATGTTTGGGAAACTTGTTAGTCTATTGAGTCTTGAATGTAATGCGTGATCTTTTTTCCCATAGTGCTCCGTGTGCGGCAAAAGTTTCTCGCAGTCCTCCAGTCTGAACAAACACATGCGCGTGCACTCGGGAGAGCGGCCTTACAAATGTGTTTACTGTAACAAGGTGAGTTTTGCTTGGTGTCTAAGCAGGTGCATTCCTATTAAAGTCTTGCTTTAAGGATTTTACTATTTTACGGTGTACCAGAGCGCTCATTAGCGTCGGACTCGCTCTTAAAAGACACTTAGGCTCTATACATGCTAATTAATGGCAGATGCACCTCCTGTGCATTGTGCGAGAGGATTATGCGTTAATTTATGACTCGAGGAGACAAAAGTTTGTCCGTCGCTTTGTTTTAAACTCGCCTCCTTCTATGCTTAAACACTTACGCGTGCGAGAAGAGTCTTTTCAGAGGTCGTGTCACTGTCTTTCTGATTTGTTTGTGGACTTCCAGAGACAGTTTTATTCATAAAGTAGCCTGAAAACTATTGTGTCTTGTTTAGGCTTACGTTCGCCCACGAAAACGATTGTAATACAAGTAACGGCTTAATAAAATGCAGGGAGGTTAGTACAGCTATGGTTCGATTTTTTTCTTCTTTTATTAGGATAGGCATATTGTTTTGTCGTTGTTACTATTATTATTATTATTATTATTATTATTATTATTATTATTATTATTATTATTATTATTATTAGCATATTATTATTAGCAGCAGCTATTTTGTAAATTATGAAAATAATTAGACATACACAGAGTAGGCTAATAAACAATAAAATTCAACATCAACTAACAGCGAACCTGATCTAAACGTTGCTGAAACATTTTTGCTGCATGATCGTCTAATACACTCTTTAAAATATTTTTTGTAGACTTTTTTTTCTCATTGATGGTTCCATTTATAACATTTTTCATTTGACAAGGAGTGTATGGGGAAAAGATTCTTCAGTTTATGAAATATTTTTGCAGTATGAAAAAATGGTGATTTCAAGAACTTTTCACTAAAAGTATTTTTTTTTTTTTGGAAACACAAAATGTTTTTTTTTTTATTCTGGCATTGCAGGCACCGTTATTGTTTTATAAGTGGATTCCCAGTATAACTGTTGCTATGATGTTCACATGAGCAAAAAGGAAAAGTTCACATAAGCAAAAAGAATATGAAAGGTTTTGAAGGTTCTGAAGGAAACATTTTATTAGACCTAATGGGAACTTTTACAAAATGCGCTCCTATTTAGATGTTATCGTATGGTTTGTGTGTAAATGACCATTTCTGAAGGTGAATCTGTATTTATCAATGTCGCAGGCGTTCACGGCCTCCAGCATCCTCCGCACACACATCCGCCAGCACTCCGGCGAGCGGCCGTTCAAGTGTAAACACTGCGGGAAAGCGTTCGCCTCTCATGCGGCCCACGACAGCCATGTCCGGCGGACACATTCCAAAGACAAGCAGCTCTCCTGTGATGTGTGTGGAGCCACTTTCCAAGAGGCACAAGAGCTGAAATATCACATGAAGACTCATAAAAGTAAGTACGAAGACATTTTAAGCTCCTTTCTGAAAATAGCATACTAAAAATAATGGCCTAAAGAACTGAAAGATATAGGCCTATTGCTGAGTAATCTAATAAAATACTCTATGCCCTTATAGAGCGGACACTTTTGGAAAGCTCTGTTGTTCCTCCCACAGACGAGAACGCGCTCTTCTCTACCAAAGAGTCTTTACACGCTCAGACACAGCTGGCGGACACTTTCTCTTTCCCCGGGATAACGAGCATCAACTCCGAGTACAGACCATGGAACTGATACTTCAACACTCAAATCACGGTTTAAATTTCTTCAGCCTTTCCCTTCAAAAATGACTTGCCAATGTTGTTTGTATTGTGCAGCTATTTTATTTAATGTAGTTACATGTCTTCTGCAAAAATGTTTTCTTTAATTGTATTGTTATTTTTAAAGTTGTTGCTATTTATTTAAATGTATTTGGCTAGAGATAAATACATGTTTTTGTACTTTTTAAAGTTAGCTCAAAGCAAATATGTAGTAGTGTCAGCTGGACACCCAAAGCCAATTATACAATTTATTATTATTATTATAATTATTATAATTATAATTATTATTATTATTATTATTATTATTATTATTATTATTATTATTATTAATATTATTATTATTGTTATTATTATTATTGTTGTTGTTATTATTATTGTATGTCCTGTTGCCTATCTTATTTTATATTTGTGCAGTCTCAAGATATAACTCTTGTTGAACTCTCTGTTTGTCGGTTTCGCCTGAAAATTAAAATGAAAATGTATTAAATGAGTGCATCTGTTTTTATTTCCATAAAGATTATTTTTAAAAAAAATCGTGAAAGGAATTTATGAGGGAATGTGCTTATTTTAAAACAGTTGTCAGTACAATAGTTTATTTACTTACTCGATCAAATAGATCTTCATTTCAATACTAATTAGTTTATACACTGAAAAACATAGGATTGCGAACAATTTGTTGAATTTAAAACAAACAGATTACATTTAGTAATGTTCAACTTAATTTGTTTGTTTAAATTCACCCGAAATAAATTGTTTACAACCACTTAACTTTAAATAATTTGTAAATCCAAGGAATCATAATTTTTCCAGTGTATCTTTTTACAAAGATTAAGGCTATAAAAAGTATTTATATCCCATATAACAACTTATCTTTATATTTGCAAGGTACATGTATGACAAAAAAGTTCAGATATTTGGATTTCACATATTTAAAATGTTACACATATATTTCAAAATATTGCAAAAACGATGTTTAATTCCTATGGCTAAACAATGTAAAACACATATATTGCATATATGAAACATTTGTATATGTGAAATCCAAATATGCACTTGTATGTCATATACTGTATGTAATTAGCATACATTGGCATTTATCAGATTTCTATGGGATATAAAAAAATAACAACACAGACAGACAGATAGACCAGTTGCAGATGCACAATTTTGCATCAGATAGTCTCTTTTTCTCAGACAGAACTGAAATATGCATATCACATTATTGTTTCACATCTGAGAATGAAACTAATGTAGTATGAATAAGATGAATCACAATATAAACAATCCGAAGCTGATTCTGAATGACAGACAGACAGACAGACAGACAGACAGACAGACAGACAGACAGACAGACAGATAGATAGATAGATAGATAGATAGATAGATAGATAGATAGATAGATAGATAGATAGATAGATACTGTAGATACTGTAGATAGATAGATAGATAGATAGATAGATAGATAGATAGATAGATAGATAGATAGATAGATAGATAGATAGATAGATAGATAGATAGATAGACAGACAGACAGACAGATAGATAGATAAACAGACAGACAGACAGACTGAGCACTTCAGAGTGTGCTCTTGCAGTGTTTTACTAAATGACGGTAAGCGACAGGAGAGGAGGAGTGTGAACATCCCCCAACAGCAAATTAATGACAATGGACTACTGCAATGAGGTGGTCCGGTGTGGAGAGAATAGAAACAAAGGCGGTCTCACTGACATCTGCTGCCCCCTGATTGTGTCTTCATGGTACCAACTGTCTGTGATGGAGAAGGAAAGAGAGAAAAGGGCTTTCTGACAGATTACTCTCTCCACATTCAACATGAACACTCTGCTTCTCAAAACACCGGACCACAACAAGAGGTCAAAGGGCACAGCTTAATGTTACAATCATTTGTCAGGCTGTTTGTTATGATCACTGCCCTTATGTAAAGATTGCAGTGGACAGAAACTAGCTGGAAGTGTGGATGAGCTTGTTCACTTTATATCAGACGTTTGATTTTGACCTCATATTCCTGATAGTCCAACAATAATAGCCACTGTACATATACATTTTTAATTATGTTTATATCTATCTGTATCTTATTATTAATAGTAACCTGTACATATTTTCATATTGTAAATCTCTGTTCATAGTTAATACAACATAATTTCCATAGTAGATCCATCTGTACATATCACCGTAGTTTTTCTATAATTGCACTTTATAACTTATACCTGTATCCTGCAATTTCTGCTATTACACTCTTGGTTAGACCTAAACTGCATTTCGTTGCCTTGTACTTGTACATGTGTAATAACAATAAAGTTGAATCTAATCTAATCTAATCTAATCTAATCTAATCTAATCTAATCTAATAATGGTGTTTTTTTTCTTAAGTTATGCCGTTTCTAATGAAAATCAACCATGTTTTTATGCTCATATTTTATGATACGTGGCTTTAATTGCTATATACTTAAATTTAGATTATTCATTTGATACACTGCACTTATTATATACATGTTTTTGTTTTATAATTCTATTTTAAAAATCTATTTTAATTTCTGTAGTTACATTCATAATTAAGTATCGACCCATGCCTTACTCCTTAACCCTCCCTTAAACATAGCCATATTACCAAAACCTGTCCTTAACCTCAATAGCACTATCGTTATTGTGCAATACAAAATGAACACAATAAATACACTGTACTATCAGCTTAACCATCAACACATACTAAATGGTTAGAACATATCATGACATATCTAAAATGAGAGAAACTCAAATATTGCAGCCAAGGCTCAATAGATTCTTCAAAGTTTGGAGACAATTCCTGTCATATTTTGAGGATAGATTTATTCCAAATAATTGAATAGTAAGCTCCTCCCCTCCAACCCACTCCAAAATGTATTTATTAATACATATATATATATATATATATATATATATATATATATATATATATATATATATATATATATATATATATATATATATATATATATATATTATTAATGAACTAATCAATTCATTGATCAATTAATTAATAAATTTATTTACTTATTTATTTCGGCTTAGTTCCTTTATTAATCTGGGGTCGCCACAGCAGAATGAACCGCCAACTTATCCAGCATATGTTTTACGCAGCGGATGCCCTTTCAGCTGCAACCCATCACTGGGTAACACCCATACATTCTCATTCACACACATGCACTATGGACTATTCAGCCTTCCTAATTCACCTATAGCGCATGTTTTTGGACTTGTGAGGGAAACCGGAGCACCCGGAGGAAACCCACACGAACACGGGGAGAACATGCAAGCTCTACAAAGAAATGCCAACTCACCCAGTCGAGGCTAGAACCTGTGAGAGAGGCAATCGTGCTACCCACTGCGCCACAGTGTTTGAGTTGCTGTGTTAAGATCTTCAGTTTGTTCAGACTGTTAAACAGTTTTTTTAATCAATAAAAAGACTTGTCTACTAATAAATACACTGTATTTAATTTTTGAGGTAAGTACATAGTAGTTAAGGCCATTTAACATGAAGTAGGACCTTTTAATTCAAATAAAATAAACATGTTAGTTTTAACCATGGTATTTGGAGTAAAACTTTCATTATATAAGATTTAATCAGTATGTCTAGAATGTGTTTTCACAAGGTATAAAACTATCCACACTCAGAACCTTTTTTTTTTGTTCTTTATTCTTTAATAAAATGATATTATTTCTGAATTTTTTTCTAATTTGGCTTGTGCTTTTGAGTATAACAGGCATGTAATCATAATTATATACATGTTTTGGTTTAGATGTCAGAGAATTTTTTTTTTCTCGTGTGAGAAATTTCATAAAATGAGAAGTTTCTTTGTATGTCAGAGGTAGTTTTTCATTTATTTTATTTACTTTTAATGTGACTGGAAAATTTTTTTATCAAACAATCTATTAAAATTGAATGTTGTTTCTGATCATTAAATTATCAAAAACTTCAATAATCCATCTAGATTTTAATATATGAAAAAATAACAGATTTTGAAATAAAAAAAATCAAAATCATTATTATGTAAATCAGCTGTTTAAATGGTTAAAATGTATAAAGTTAATACTTTGTGTTAATTATCACCAGGACTGATGCTGGCAATAATAATAATAATAATAATAATAATAATAATAATAATAATAAATCTGTCAGTAAAAGTGTAAGGAAATATTAAAATATTTGGATCTATACATTGCTCAGCATATATAAGTACACCCATCACAAATCTTTTTAATTCATATGTTTAATAGGAAGCTATACAATATTATATTTGTGCATATACATTATAGATTAGTCAGTACTGAAGCCAAATCTGGAGCTCATCTAATAAAATAACTTACGATGACAGTCCAAAAACGAGTTCACCCATATTTTGATGTTATAGAAAAATATTAAATACAAACTTAAAAAAGAGGAAAAATCAAGAAAAGCAAAAAAATAAATATAGTTGAAATTTTGTAGGTTGTCATTTGTTTACAATATTTAGCTTGAATTTAATTGTAATATCTTAAATTTCTAAATATGTTTGGTGAATAAAATATTATTTTAATAAATATATCTGTTTAATAAGTCTGTTTTGTTTAAATGCGCCAAAATACATTGCCTATATTCACTGAGAAATGGATACAAATATTCATTTTCAAAATAGGGTGTACTCAATTATGCTTAGCACTGTATATATAAACTGATGCACAAGAGATGAGGTGATACATGAAACAGAGTACTCTGCAAGGAACTGTGCAGAAATGAGTCTTAATGAACTCACTAATAATCTACCCATATTTACAATTTGCCCCAAAAAGAAATTTAAGTTGTTTGTGTTTTCCTGACTGTATTTATTACATCAACCAAATTGCATACACACTTTAAGTTTTGTTCAAATATTGGTAAAGGCCACCCTTTCCCTTCGCACATCCAGTTAAAAGAAATCCTGAAAAAACATCAGACTGAGCAGAAGTGTCTTTTCTTTGCATCAGCAATCATTTAAAGATGCTGATCTTATATCCATAGTCTTTGTTGTGAGGGATTCCCTGGCTAGTCTCCTCATTACCTGCAGGGTCTCAATGGACCCCTGACATCAGATTCAACCAGCGCTGGCACAGATTCCTATTATTAATTTCACCCTCGCTGGTTACGTACAACACTGGCCCGGGTCATAGGTCAAGCTTCAGAAGACAATTCAATTAGCCTCTCATACTTCAGAGATGCTTTGCCATTCTGTCTGCAGCTCTTGAAGTTCCCTGGGGCTTCTGGTAGTACACATGTACATCAGAGCTCCTGGTGAGTTAACACAGCTTCCAGCTCTAATAAATCTGCACAGAAGCCCTCGGGGTGAGTGTTAAAAGCGTCCTATTATGAGATCCAGTCCATGCATATGCTCATGAAAATAGTTGTGTTCAAGATCGTTTTTAATTTGCATTCGTAGTGCACTTAAAAGTGTACTTAAAGATAATATTTACAATGGTTTTTAACAAATCCTAAATGTTTTAAATAAATCCTTAATGTTTTTCATAAAGTATATTTTAAAACATTATATTTTAAAAATATTTTGATCTTATTTTAAGTATAAATTAGCATACTAATGAGCATTTCCATGGCTACTGATGATGAGCATGTTGAGCACCTGTGTATTGTGTATACACTGAAAAAAATTTCATTGGATTTATGACATTTTCTTAAATTAAGTGTTTGCAAACAACTTATAGGAGCTGAATTTAAACAAATAAACAAAACGTAGTAATGTTCAACTTAATTTGTTTGTTTAAATTCAGCCCATATAAATTATTTGCAACCCCTTACCTTTAAAATAATTGTAAATCCAATGAATCATTTTTTTCAGTGTGTATCGTTTGTACCCAGGAAAGATAATATACATTCAACTGAATATTTTATACTATGTCCAAAATTGTTAATTGCACCAGTTAATTGCACCAGTTTTATTAAATGAATAAAACAAAACCATCCACAGCACAGGACAATCTGTAGAGATTTGCTAAACAGCATTAAACAATAGCAATATACAAAGAATTTGGTAGAACAGGAGGTATAAATACACAAGATATCGATAAACTAAACAAGAAACAGGTAAGCAACATAATCAGAGGCAAATAACAAGCAGGCACATACTGTAGTCCAAATGGCACACCTCCCTGTTGTGTAGTTGAAAAAGCAGCATGTGATATTTGAGATTTTTTTTTTTTTTTAAATTGAGTAAATCCAATGAACCATTTTTTTCAGTGTGTATAGTTTGTACTCATGAAAGATATACATTAAGCTGAATATGTTATAGTATGTGCACACCCTTTTGTCACATCTGAAAAAAAATGAAAAAACTAAACAAGAAACAGGTAAGCAACATAATTAGATAAATGACTAGCAGGGACATACTGTAGTCCAAATGTCACACCTCCCTGTTGTGTAGTTGAATAAGCAGCATGTGATATTTAAAAAATTTGAGTAAATCCAATGAACCATTTTTTTCAGTGTGTATAGTTTGTAATCATGAAAGATAGTATACATTCAGCTGAATATGTTATAGTATGCACACCCTTTTGTCACATCTGAAAAAAAAAGAAAAAACTAAACAAGAAACAATTCAAGAAACTAAACAAGAAACAGGTAAGAAACATAATTAGATAAATGACTAGCAGGGACATACTGTAGTCCAAATGTCACACCTCCCTGTTGTGTAGTTGAATAAGCAGCATGTGATATTTAAAAAATTTGAGTAAATCCAATGAACCATTTTTTTCAGTGTGTATAGTTTGTAATCATGAAAGATAGTATACATTCAGCTGAATATGTTATAGTATGCACACCCTTTTGTCACATCTGAAAAAAAAAGAAAAAACTAAACAAGAAACAATTCAAGAAACTAAACAAGAAACAGGTAAGAAACATAATTAGATAAATGACTAGCAGGGACATACTGTAGTCCAAATCACACACCTCCCTGCTGTGTAGTTGAAAAAACACCATGTGATACCTTAAAGAAATTTAGTAAAACAGACATTATACATCCAGCTGAATATTTTATACTATGCGCAAACCCTTTTGTTACAGAACAATCTGTAGAGATTTACCAAACAAAATTAAACAATAGCAATTAACAAAGAATTTAACTGAACAGGAGGTATAAATACACCAGATAGCGAGAAACTAAACAAGAAACAGGTAAGCAACATAATCAGAAACAAATGACACACAGGGACATGCTGCAGTCAAAATGGCATACCTCCCTGTTGTGTAACGTAAAATGAAACATTTTTTTCAGTGTGTATCGTTTGTACCCAGGAAAGACAGTATAAATTCAACTGAATATTTTATACTATGTGCAAAACCTTTTGTCACAGCTGGAATAGCACAACTAAGCTGAAAAATATGGATTTAATTGCGTCTGTTTTATTAAATTTATAAAACAAAACCATCCACAGCACAGGAAAATCTGTAAAGATTTGTTAAACAGCATTAAACAATAGCAACGTACAAAGAACTTGACAGAAGAGGAGGTATCAATACACAAGACAGCAAGAAACTAAACAAGAAACAGGTAAGCAACATAATCAGAGACAAATGACAAGCAGGGGCATACTAAACTCCAAATGTCGCACCTCCCTGTTGTGTAGTATAGGTGAAAAAACAGCTTGTGATTTTTCAATGTAGTTCCACATTATTTATGGTGTACTTAAAAAGATAGTTCACCCCATTAATGAAAATTCTGTCCTCATTTACTAATCCTTACTTGTTCCAAAGAGGAAGAAATATTAAACAATGTTGGAAAAAGCTGCTATTGACTTGTAATGGTATTTTCCATATTATTCTTCGCTCTCCTCGAGTTTGGTTTGGATTTTGTTTTCATAAACATGGCGACTGTGAGTTAATATTTCCCTCCTTCACCTATAAAGCTGTGGCAATTTGATTATAGATTTACTTTATACTGAATAATTGTACATTCTTTAAAAAATGCTGGGTTGTAGTAACTTACCACTGGGTAAAATATGGACCAATCCATCATGGGTTAATTCAATTTGTGTTTAGGTATTAATTTAGTTTAAACCCAACAGTTTGATTTTGTCCACATATTTGTCCATGCATTTCTTAAAAATAAAAACTCATAAAATGATGGCGAAGTGTAGACTACTTTTTCACATGTAGGAAGATTTGAATGACGTTGCAATGTGGTTCATAATGCAAGGTCCATAATGAGCCATCTTGATGCACTCGGTAAAAGCTCTGTTGCGTTAAAAGCGTGACTCGACATTCATGCTTTGTGGGAAACTGATTTAGAGCATGCGTTTGCTCACTGTTTCCCTCCTTTCGCTTGCCTGAAATTTTTATTTGTTCATTTATAGCCATTGATTTCACACTTAACCTTTGGTACTTTAAAAGCCTCCCCTTCCACAGCGGACATCCATAATTTAGCTTGATTTCTTTATTAATATGAGATTAATGATATCCCCATGGTGGCATTTGAATGAGTTTGTGCATAATATGAATACAACCGAGGTCATAATGGCTGCATGGTAATTCATTTTAATGAGGTCTACTTTATTCTCACTCATGATGGTTCGATATAAATAAAAACTTCATCAGCAGGTGTCTGTATTGGTTTCAAAGGAAAGGGGGCACATGTCCTTATGTTTGCCACACACTGTTTCTCTCTCTTTAAGTGGTTACCTGTCAGTTCCTATTTCAGCTCTACATCTAGTAGCCACCAACAGTTGAGCTAAACCACAATCTGATCAATTAGCCTTATTGATCCCCTAATAGCAGTCAGCACACATCACTAGACTTGTCTAAAACTAGCCCAGGGCTCTTTGCTGAGTGAAACCATAAACTCTGCTGCTTTAAAGTGACCTCTTATCTCTTATGATGGTCCCGTTGAAAAATAAACACTCGAAATAAACAGCACATGTTATTGAAATAAAAGGCCATTTAAGTGTACTTCAATTTCACACTAAAGACAGCATCTGAGAATATGTGTTTATGTTAATTTAGTTTATAAAAATTTATATATTAGTAAAAAATTAGTAAATAAAAAATAATCATTTTTTAACCTAATTAAAAATTTAATTAAAGTTGCTTTAAGTCAGTTTGATGTAATGTAAGTTAAAATGACTAATAATGATAACATGAAAAAAATAAGCATTTGCCAGCCAATACTGATATGACTGCCCATATATATATATATATTTTTTTGCATGACTAAACATTTCTGAAGACTCTTAACTGTTTTTTTTCTCTTCAAAAAAAGTAATAATAGCAAATATTGTGGGGTTTCATTAATGTAAACGAAGCTTCATTTGACTCATCAAAGAACCTTCAAAATGACTTTCCAGAACCATCATTCATTGTTCTTTGTTTGTGGAATGATCTTTCCTACACCATCTTAAATGCTCAGTTACTGACAATATTCCGGGAATACTTCCAATAAAGAACCCACAAAATGACTTTCCAGAACATTCTCATTCACTGTTTTTTGCTGGTGGAATGATCTTCCCAACTCCTTCGTAAATGCTGAGTTACTGACAATATTCCAGGGAATACTTCCAATAAAGTACCTACAAAATGACTTTCCAGAACCTTCTCATTCACTGTTCTTTGATGGTGGAATGATCTTCCCAACTTCATCTTAAATGCTGAATTACTGACAATATTCCGGGAATACTTCCAATAAAGAACCCACAAAATGACTTTCCAGAACCTTATCATTCACTGTTCTTTGCTGGTCGATTGATCTTCCCAACTTCATCTTAAATGCTGAATTACTGACAATATTCCAGGGAATACTTCCAATAAAGTACCTACAAAATGACTTTCCAGAACCTTCACATTCAATGATCTTCCCAACTTCATCTTAAATGCTGAATTACTGACAATATTCCGGGAATACTTCCAATAAAGAACCCACAAAATGACTTTCCAGAACCTTCTCATTCACTGTTCTTTGCTGGTCGATTGATCTTCCCAACTTCATCTTAAATGCTGAATTACTGACAATATTCCAGGGAATACTTCCAATAAAGTACCTACAAAATGACTTTCCAGAACCTTCACATTCAATGATCTTCCCAACTTCATCTTAAATGCTGAATTACTGGCAATATTCTGGAGACAGCTGAAAACACATCTCCTTTGTGAGCACAGCTTCTTGCTTTTTAAAAAAAGCTAAACAAATAATAATAATAAAAATTCCTCTATACTTTTACTTTACCCTAAACTTTCTAACTAGCAAAGCCTGAAATCTTCTAAAGAGCTTCTCATACAATGTAAGACATTTGACCATAAATTTACAGATTTTTTTTTTATTATTTATAACATTAATAGTCAAATTATCAATTATAGCTTTAATATCTCAGTAATTTACTGTATCATTTTACAGTAAATATGGAGTTGTATAATGTGACTTAGCAGATGCATCATGTGATTTAGTAGTATATATCTGTAAAAATGCTATATTTTACCCTGAAGCTACTTTTAATGCCAGTCGGATTACTGTGATTTAGCAGTAAGTTGCAGTTAAAATATTGTATTTAGCTGTAAAGTTACAGCTGTGCATTACATTGTTGCAATTTGACAGTTTGATGCTGTTGAATTTCAGAGCAAATTTTAAAGGGATAGTTCACCTACAAATGAAAGAAATGTGGAAGAATACCAGTAACCAAACACCTTTCGCTACCAATTTAATGCCATATTTGAAAAAACATGTAGCAGTAAACGGTTGTCGAGATCTCTTTAGTTACTGACTTTCCAGTAAACTTAACTATTTTATATATTGTCTGAAAAATAGCTCATTCATATAAAATAGCTAATTTGTACAAAATTGTAGTAAAATTTACAGTATTACTGGGAATTTTGGTTGCCAGTAATAGTGTAAGATTTACAAGTGCTTTGTAAATTAATAAATACAGTTGTGCTGTAAAACTACATCACAGTTGTTGTTGTTCATTTACAGCATGCTTGTAAAATGTACAGTATTACTGCAATTTTTACAGTAATACTGGCAAAATTTACAAGCAAACTGTAAATTAACAATTACAACTGTACTGTTTACAGTGCGCTTGTAAATTTTGCAACCAAAACTGCCAGTAACTATAAATTGTACAGCATTTTTTTACAGTGTAGGGTTAGGTGTGGAGTTTGGAGGCACACTTCCTTTTAAAAAATATCACATTTTCATACAAATAAAATTGTACAAATTTGTACGAAGTAGCTATTTTTCCGACAATATGTAAATGTTTCCTCAAAGTCAGTAACTAAAAAGATTTCAGCACTTGTGTACTGCTAAAGTTTTTTTTTAAACCATGGCATTAATTGGGTAGCGAAATGTATTTGGTTACTGGCATTCTTCCACATTTCTGTCATTTGTGTTCAGCAAAATAATCTGAGGGCAAGTAAATGACAGGATTTTATTTTTGAGTAAACTGTGCCTTTAAAAGTTAGCTGTAACTTTATAGCTAAATAAAATATTTCAACTGCAACCTACTGCTAAATCACAGTAATTCGATGGTAGCTTCAGAGCAAAATATGGCATTTCTACAGGTAAATACTGCTAAATCACATGATACGTCACATTATACAGCTCTATATTTACTGTAAAATGATACAGTAAATTACTCCGTAAATAATGTGACTGACAATACTGTACTGTAAATGAGCAGTGTATAATAAGGCCTTAAAAATTCCCAGTAATACTGTACATTTTACAGCAATTTGTTTTTACAGTGTACTCCTTATTCGCAGATGAGCAAATCATACTAAAATGTATGAATGAGATTGTACAAATTGATATGAATTTGCCACTTAATCAAAAACCAACAAATTGCCATGAGTTGCATTAGACATTCTTACGTTCTGACGTTTACTTTATTTAGGAAGAATCGATTGTTCTATTCTTTATAAGTACATAATCTGGGGTAAAACCAGGGATATTCATGATACATGTATTTCAAATATGTATTTTAAATACAAAATAGTATTTTGTCATTTGTATTTGATAGCGTTGATCAAAATGGCTTAATACTTTGTATCAAAATGCTTTAATTCAATTCACCTTTATTTGTATAGCGCTTTTAAAATGTAGATTGTGTCAAAGCAACTTCACATCAAAGATCATAATAAATTAAAAAAAGTGTAGTTCAGTTTTTAAAGTTTAAGTTCAGTTCAGTTTAACTCAGTTCAGTGTGGTTTAATAATCACTTCTGAGAGTCCAAACACTGAAGAGCTAATTCATCGATGCGCAGCTCTACAGATCCCAAGCCATGCAAGCTAGTGGCGACAGCGGCGAGGAAAAAACTTCAGAGAATGGAAGCTGGCCGCAACGAAGACTCGTCTGTCCCTGGAGCGTCACAGGAATCAGTCTCTAATGTTCTCCACTCCTCCATGACCATCACAGCAGCTGCTCAGGATACGGCCTGGTCCAGGATTATGGAAACCTTGGGATTATCTTGTTGCTGGTCTTGGATCAAATCAGTGGCGATGTGTGGTCTGAGGGCCTCGGAATGAGTATCCCCAGGTGGAAATATAGAATAAAGAGAATAATTAGTGTAGCTGCTGTTCATAGTGTATGCAAATGAGATGAAGAAACCTATGTGGAGCACATTCATGTATATACTGCTAAGTGATGCACTGAGTGTATGCTTTACTAAAAATATAGGTCTTTAATCAAGTTTTGAACTGCGAGAGTGTGTCTGAGCCTCGGACATTATCAGGAAGGCTATTCCAGAGTTTAGGAGCCATAAATGAGAAGACTCGACCTCCTTTACTCGACTTTGCTATTCTAGGTACTACTAGAAGCCCTGAGTTTTGAGATCTTAAAGAGCGAGTTGGATTGTAGCGAGACAGAAGGTTGGTTAGATAAACAGGAGCTAGATTATTTAAAGCTTTATAGGTAAGAAGCAATATTTTAAATTCAATACGAAACTTAACAGGCAGCCAGTGTAAGGAGGATAAAATTGGAGTGATATGATCATATTTTCTAGACCTGGTAAAAAGTCTGGTAGCTGTATTTTGTACTAGCTGAAGTTTATTTATAGAGGATGCTGGGCAGCCAGCAAACAGAGCTTTACAGTAATCCAGCCTAGAAGTCATAAAAGCATGGACTAGCTTTTCTGCATCTGAGATGGATAGCATACTTCATAATTTAGCGATATTTCTCAGATGAAAGAGGGCAGTTTTTGTGACATGGGATATATGATTTTTAAAAGTTC
This sequence comes from Danio aesculapii, assembly GCF_903798145.1. NCBI lineage: Eukaryota > Metazoa > Chordata > Actinopteri > Cypriniformes > Danionidae > Danio > Danio aesculapii. The sequence goes on from NC_079458.1 coordinate 31,045,054, forward strand.
ATTAATTAATTCATTTTCTTTTTCGGCTTAGTCCCTTTATTAATTCGGGGTCACCACAGTGGAATGAACCGCCAACTTATCCAGCACGATTCTATGCAGCGGATACCCTTCCAGCCACAACCCATCTCTGGGAACATCTATACTGTCATCCATACACACATACACCACGGACAATTTAGCCTACCCAATTCACCTGTACTGCATGTCTTTGGACTGTGGGGGAAACCAGAGCACCCAGAGGAAACCCACGCGAACGCAGGGAGAACATGCAAACTCCACACAGAAACGCCAACTGACCCAGCCGAGGCTCGAACCCATGACCTTCTTGCTGTGAGGCAACAGCACTACCTACTGCGCTTTTTTTTAGTTATTTGCCAAGGCTTGAGATAAGACTAGAAATTTGAAGAATACTGAAGAAGTTGATCAATGCTTGGCATATTGGTGGAATCATGCATCACATATAAAGAAAGTAACAGATAGTAGGGGTAGATTCGGGAGCAAGTCAAAATAAGACAGGAAAATAGGACAAACAACAGAATTAGAAGGTTCTATTTGCATTTGTCCTGTTACTTTAACCCTAATTTGCAAATTTAAGAGAACTTTGATAATTTACATTTAGAGTACATTTAGGGTCTCTGTCATGTTAATGTATGAAATAGAACAGTTAGATGAATAGAATAGTTACATGCATATTGTTTGTTATATGGAATGCTAATCTTTGAAGCTCAATATCTCAAAATCATTTACAACACAGATAGAACCTTATAATTCTAAGGCAAATATATGTAATTACAAACTTTGTAATTACGTTGTTATAACCTTTTATTTACATCTCAGATGTAATATGTAATTACAAACTGTGCCATTACATTGTAATTACTATGTCATTCGACTTGTAATTACACTGTAGTTACATCCGAGATAATATTTATAAATGTAAATATTTCTTTGTATATTGCATGTACAGTATTTGGTTATTTGTAGTTGTATACAGAAATAAACACAGTACACATGAAATTACAAACTTTTATCATGTGCAAATACTGTGTTGTTACATTGTAATTACTTTGTCATTACATTGTAATTACATTGCTATTACATTGTAATTACATTCAACATATTAGTTATAAACACATTTCTTGAGATATTTCAATATGTAAATATACACAGTACATATGTAATTACAAACTTCTGTTATAAAAATTGTTATAACATTGTAATTAAATCTGAGCTGTAATTACAAACTTTTAACTTGTGTGCAATTACTGTGCTGTTACATTGTAATTACCATGTCAATATATAGTAGTTACATCCAAGATAGTATTTATAAATGCAAATGTTTCTTTGTATATTGCATGTACAGTATTTGGTAATTTAGAGTTGTAAACGTAAATATACAGAGTAGACGTCTGAAAACTTACATTACAAACTTAATTACTATGTTATTGTAATTACATTGCTATTACATTGTAAATATAGCCAAGATAACATTTATAAACTTGAATGTTTCTCTCTATATTTCATGTGCAGTATTTGTGTATTTAGATGTAAATATACGCAGTACATATGTAATTACAGACTTTTATTTTGGATGTAATTACATCATAACTACTATGTAATAACATTGCAATTACATTGTTATAACATTGTAATTACATCTAAGATAGTATTGTTAATGTGTTTTATATTTCATGTACAGTATTTGTGTGTTATAGTTATACACATATAAACAGTTCACATGTAATATGTAGTTACAAACTTTTTTCTTGGATGTAATTACTATTTCGGTACATTATAATGACATTGTGACTACATTATAATTACATACAAGTATTACAAACGTGTTTGTATATTTCAGTGTGTATTTATAATTATACAGCGTTTCCTCAAGGATTTTGTCCAGCTGTGGCAGCAGGCCTTTTACACAAATCTACCAACAACCTATGGCACAATTTCAATGACAAATGTTGTGTCACAAGCATGTGAATCTCTTTGCTTGCGTGCTGATTTCCTCTGTTTGTGCACAAAATTTCTTGCATGCCCCCTCAAATATATGCTGCTCAAGCACAGATTTTGTTGTGTGCTCTCAAATAAACACAGCTGAAGAGCGATTTCAGTGCGTTCATGTAACAAGTATGTCTCCAACATTTATAAGATTTGCTAGGAATATTTTTAAATGTCTCCAATAGACCTACAGAGCGGCATTAATGCGTCCTGAAGTAAAGTGAAACGGCTATAAACTCCAACAAGATAAAGTCATTGTATGCAGAGCCATAGACCTTTATCTATAATCTATAATTATGGAAACAGTGTTCATCTTAACTGAAAGGTATGTCATGTTTGCTGGCCTCACGCATCACGCACCTGTCAGCCAGTCAGTCAGCATGTAACCTTAAAGGGTTAAACAAATAACGCACAGCACTACTATGGTCACAGAAAAGTTTGCGCTGTTATAATTCACTTACCTTTAATACGTTTTGATGCGATTATAACCCGCTATTAAAAAAAAAAAAAAAGACGACAATGTTTTGAATGGGGAGCCATGGCAGGATGAATATTGGTGTGGTGCCACGCCATGGAAGAATGAATGTAGTGGAATCCATGGTTATATACTTAAATATGCACAGTACACATGTATGTAATATGTAATTACAACATTTAATCTTGGTTTATAAACATGTTTGTATATGTGCGCAATTATTGTGTCGTTACATTTTAATTACACATGTCATTACATTGTAATTACATTGTACATATACTGTAGTTACATCCAGGATAATATTTATAAACGTAAATGCTTCTTTATATATTCCATGTACTGTATTTGTGTATTTATGGTTATTTACGTAAATATACACAATACACATGTAATGTAATGACAAACTCCTATCTTGAATGTAAGTATTTTGCTATTACATTGTAATTACATCCCATATATATATATATATATATATATATATATATATATATATATATATATATATATATATATATATATATATATATATATGTGTGTGTGTGTAAACGTGTTTTTGCATATTTCCTGTACAGCACTTGTTTAATTATATAGGTAAATAGACACAGTACACATGCAATTACAAACTTTTAGCTTGTGTGCCATTACTATATCGTTACATTGTAATTATATAGTTGTTACATTGTTATTACATTTAAGATAATATTTTTAAACGAATGTTTCTTTAAATATTTTATGCATTTGTGTATTTATATGTAAATATACACAGTACATATGTAATTACAAACATTCATTTTGTGTGCAATTAGTGTGTCGATACATTGTAAATACTATGTCATTGCATTGTAAGTACATTGTAGTTACATCACAATAATATTTATAAATGTAAATGTTTCTTTGTATATTGCATGTACATTATTTGGTTATTTAAAGTTGTATACGTAAATATACACAGCACACATGTAACTACAAACTTAACTACTATGTCATTACATTGTATTTACATTGCTATTACATTGAAAATACATCCAAGATAACATTTATAAATGTAAATGTTTATTTGTATATTTCATGTGCAGGATTTGTGTATTTGTACATAAATATGCGCAGTACATATGTAATTACACACTTTTATTTTGGATGTAAATACATTGGCATTGCAATTATAATTACTATGTAATATCATTGTAAATAAATTTTTATAACGTTTAATAACATTGCTATTACATTGTTAAAACATTGTAGATACTTTGTAACTACTCTGTAATTACTTCTAAGATAGTGTTGTAAATGTGTTTTTGTATATTTCATATACAGTATTTGTGTGTTACAGTTATAGTTATATACATATACACAGTACACATGTAATATCTAATTACAAACTTTTATTTTGGATGCAATTACTATGTCGTTACGTTGTAAATACTATGTAATTGTAATTATATTGTACATACATCCAAGATTTACAAACATGTTCGTATATTTCATGTACAGTGTGTATTTAGAGTTATATACTTAAACATGCACAGTACACATGTATGTAAAATGTAATTACAAACTTTAATCTTGGTTTAAAAACATGTGTGTACGTGTGTGCCATTACATTACATTGTAAATACATTGTAAGTATACTATAGCTACATCCAAGATAATATTTACTGTATAACCGTGTTTATAAAAGTTACGTATTTTTATTACATTGTTATAACATTGTAATTACGTTGTTGGAACATTGTAATTACATTGTTAAAACAGTGTAAATACATTGTTATAACATTGTAATTACATCTAAGATAGTATTGTAAATGTGTTATTGTATATTTCATGTACAGTAGTTTGTTTGTACTTGTGTACAATTACTGTGTTGTTACATTGTAACTACATATGTCATTGCATTGTAAATACATTGAACGTATACTGTAGTTACACAAGCTAATATTTATAAAAGTAAATGTTATGTATTGTTATTACATTGTAATTGCATCTAAGATAGTATTGGAAATGTGTTATACAGTACACATGTAATATTTAATTACAAACTTTTATCTTGAATGTAACTACTCTGTCGTTATGTTGTAATTACTATGTGATTAAATTGTAACTACATCCAAGCATTACAAACGTGTTTGTATATTTCATGTACAGTGTGTATTTATAGTTATATACTTAAATATGCACAGTACACATGCAATTTGTAAATACAAACTTTAATCTTGGTTAATAAACATGTTTGTACATGTGTGTGCAACTCATGTGCCGTTACATTGTAATTTCGTATGTCGTTACATTGTATATACATTGTAAATACACTGTAGTTACATCCAACATAATATTTATAAACATAAATATTCATAAATGTTACGTATTGTTATTACATTGTTATAGCATTGTAATGACAATGTAATAACATTGCAATCACATTTTTTAACATTGTTATAACATGTTTTAATAAAGTAATTACATTGCTATTACGTTGTTATGACATTGTAATTACATCTAGGATATTATTGTAAATGTGTTTTTGTATAGTTCATGTGTTATAGTTATATACATATACACAGTACACACGTAATCTGTAATTAAAAACTTTTATCTTGGATGTAATTACTATGTCCTTACATTGTAATGACATTGTGATTACATTGAAATTACATCCAAGATTTCCGAATGTGTTTGAATATTTCAAGTACAGTGTGTATTGTAAATGTTTAATGTAAATGATTTTTGTATATTGCATGTAGAGTATTTTTTATAGTAAATATAGTACATTTATTTGCAGTATACATGTAATTACAAACTTTTATCTTGTGTGCAGTTACTGTGTCGTTACATTGCAATTACTGTCATTGTATTGTAAATACATTGTAGTTACATCCAAAATATTATTTATATGTATGTGTAAATGTATCTTTGTATATTGCATGTACAGTATTTGGTTACTTTTAGTTTTATACATAAATATACATCACACATGTAAGGACAAACTTAAATACTATGTCATTACATTGTAATTACATTGCTATTACATTGTAAATGCATCCAAGATAACATTTGAAACAAATGTTTCTTTGTATATTTCAAGCGCAGTATTTGAGTATTTACACGTATATACACGCAGTACATATGTAATTATGTAATTACTGTGTAATAACATTGTAATAACATTGTTATTACATTGTTTTAACATGGTTATAACCTTGGAAAAAAACATTGTAATTACACTGTTATAACGTTGTAATTACATTGTAATTGCATCTAAGATAGTATTGTAATTGTGTTTTTATATATTTCATGTACAGTATTTGTGTGTTGTACAGTACACATGTAATATGTAATTACAAACTTTTATCTTGGATGTAATTACTGTGTCGCATCATTGTAAATACTATGTGAGTACATTGTAATTACATCCATTTCATGTGCAGTGTGTATTTATAGTTATATGCTTAAACATGCACAGTACACATGTATGCAATGTGTAATTACAAACTTTAATCATGGTTTATAAACATGTTTGTATGCATGTGCAATTACTGTCAATGTTTAAAAATGTTACATCTTGTTATTACATTGTTATAACATTGTAATAACATAGCATTGCTATTACATTTTATAACATTGTAAATACATTGTGATTGCATCCAAGATAGCAAATGTGTTTTTGTATATTTCAGGTTCAGTATTTTTGTGTTAAAGTTATACACAGTACACATGTAATATGTAAATACAAACTTTTATGTTGGATGTAATTACTACGTTGTTACATAATGACATTGTGATTACATTGTAATACAGTGTACAGTACACATGTATGTAAAACGTAATTACAAACTTTATTATTGGTTTATAATCATGTTTGTACATGTGTGCAATTACTGTGTCGTTACATTTTAATTACACATGTCATTACATTGTAATTACATTGTAAATATACTGTAGTTACATCCAAGATAATATTTATAAACGTAAATGTTTCTTTGTATATTTCATGTACTGTATTTGTGTATTATATCGCAATTACATCACAGATAATATTTATCAATGTGTTTTTTTGTATATTTCATGTACAGTGTGTATTTATAGTTTATACTTAAATGTACACAGTACACATGTATGTAACATGTAACTACAAAATTTGATCTTCTATGTAATTACTCTGTAGTTAAAATGTAATCACATTGTAGTTACATCCAAGATAATATTTATAAATGTAATTTTTTTGTATATTGCATTCACAGTATTTGGTTATTTATAGGTGTGTGCGTAAATATACACAGTGCACATGTAATCACAACCTTAATTACTATGTATTAAATTGTAATTACATTGCTATTACATTAAAAATATATCCATGATAACATTTATAAAAATACATGTTTCTTCGTGTATGTCATATGAAGAATTTGTTTATTTATACGTAAATATACGCTGTACATATGTAATTACACACCTTTATTTTGGATATAATTACATTGTCATTACATTATAATCACGTAACATATTTAACAACATTGTAACTACAGTGTAGTTATGTTGTTGAAACATTGTAATTACATCTAAGATATCATTATAAATGTGTTTTTGTATATTTCATGTACAGTATTTGTGTGTTATAGTTATATACATATACACAGTACACATGTAATATGTAATTACAAACATTTATCTTGGATGTAATTACTATGTCGTTACATTGTAACTACTATGTGATTACTTTGTAAGTACATCCAACTATTACAAATGTGTTTGTATATTCTGGTACAGTGTGTATTTATAGTTATATATAAATATAATATAGTGTAAGATAACATTTATAAATGTAACAGTTTCTAAATGTTATGTATTGTTATAACATTGTTATAACATAGAAATGACGTTGTTGTTGTAACATTGTAATTACGCTGTTATAACAATGTAATAACATTATAATCACATTGCTAATACATGGTTATAACACTGTAATTACATTGTCATAATATTTTTATAACATTATAATTACATCTAAGATAGTATTGTAAATTTGTTTTTGTATTTTTTATGTACAGTATTTGTGTTATAGTTATATACATATACACAGTACACATAATATGTAATTACAAACCTTTATCTTGAATGTAATTACTATGTCGTTACATTGTAATTACATCCAAGATTTACAAACTTGTTTGTATATTTCATGTACAGTGTGTATTTATAGTTCTGTACTTAAATACACATGTATGTAATATTCACATATTACATACATGTGTATTTAAGTACAGAACTATAACTATAACTAATACAAACTTTAATCTTGGTTTCTAAATGTTTGAACATGTTGGCAATTACTGTGTTGTTACATTGTAATTACATACGTCACTCCATTGTAATTACATTGTAAATAAATTGTAAATGTAATTAGTTACATCTAAGATAATATTTATAATTGTAAATGTTTCTTTGTAAATTTCATGTACCTGTATTTGTGTATTTACAGTTATTTACGTAAATATACACAATACACATGTAATTACAAACTATTTTCTTGTATGTAACTACTCTGTCGTTACATTGTAATTACATTTCCAGGATAATATTTATAAATGTGTTTTTTTTTCTTGTATATTGCATGTACAGTATTTGGCTATTTATAGTTGTATACATAAATATACACAATATACATATAATTACCAACTTTTATCTTGTGTGCAATTAATATGTTGTTACATTGTAATTACATTGCTATTCTATTGTAATTACATCGAAGATTATATTAATATACATGTTTTTTTGTACATTTCAAGTACAGTATTTGTTTATTTCTATGTAAAGATACACAGTACATATGTAATTTCAAACTTTTCTTTTGGATGTAATGTCATTATAACTACATTATTATAACATTGTAATTACATAAGAGATGTAATATGTATTTACAAACTTTTATCTTGTGTACAATTACTGTGTTGCTTCACTGTAATTACTATGTAATTACATTGTATTGACATTGGAGTTACGTCTAAGATAATATTTATAAATGTAAATGTTTCTTTGTATATTGCATGTACAGTATTTTGTTATTCATAGTTGTATATATAAATATACACAGCACACATGTAATATGTCATTACAAAATTTTGTCTTGGTATTTACTATGTTGGTACATTGTAATTACATTGTAGTTACATCCAAGATACTATTTATAAATATAAAAATTTCGTTGTATGTTGCATGTACAGTTTGGTTATTTATGGTTGTATGTGTAAATAAACACAGTACATGTGTAATTACAAACTTTTATTTTGTGTGTAATTACTGTATCGTTACATTGTAATTACATTGCTATTACATTGTAATATCCAACATCCAAGATTATATTTATATTTATATGTAAATATACACAGTACATATGTAATTTCAAACTTTTCTTTTGGACGTAATGTCATTGTAATTACATTGTTATAACAATGTATTTACATATGAGATATAATTGCAAATCTTTATCTTGTGTGCAATTACTGTGTCATTACATTGTAATTACATTGTAGTTATAGCCAAGATAATATTTATAAACGTAAATCTTTCTTTCTTACAGCATTTGGGTATTTATAATTGAATGCGTAAATATACACAGCACACATGTAATTACAAACTTAATTTGTAACTACGATGTAATTACATTGCTATTGCATTGTAATTACATCCAAGATAATATTTATAAACTTAAATGTTTCTTTGTATATTTCATTTACAGTATTTGTGCATTTATATTTAAATATACGCTGTACATATGTAATTACACACTTTTTTTTGGATGTAGTTACTGTAATTACATTATAATTACTATGTAATAACATTGTAATTACATTGGTATAACATTGTAATTACATCTATGATCGTATTGTAAATGTCTTTTTGTATATTTCAACATATTGTATATTTCAACAGTACAGTATGTTTTATAGTGTGTATTGACTATTGAAAAAATATAGAAATGACTAAAAGTGGAGATGTTATTAGTTTTCAGAAATCATGATTTTACATCGAGTGTTAAAGATTTCAGTTGTAAAAATATTGAAATATAAGACCTTTAAGAGATGGTTGCAATTTTCACAATCATGAGATATATATAATATTCCAACTCATTATTTGCATTGAATGATTTTTACAGTGATTAAAGGGATCATCTTCAAGAAAATACTTGTATGAAATTTATACAAAATCTATACTAAAATCAAAGAGAAACACATAAGCTACATTTTTTATGTTTAGTAGAAGTAAATGAGTTGACAGGGAAGCTGACTTAAACTTGCTTAGAGAAATGTTGTTGCTGTCAAACCTTGTTTACTTCACTAAGCCATTTTAATGGTGAAGGGATTGATCCTATAGGCCTATTGATAGAAGGTTTGTGAAAAAATTTCATGCTCCCTTGTAAAAGTTTTTCTTTTTAGTATTTTCAAAATACAAAATACAGTATTTTATTTTGATACATTTGTGGCTGCTGTATTTTGTAATTTATTTTGAAACACTTAAAATTTAGTTATTTGGTATTTTATTTTAAAATACATTTCAATGTATTTTTGCTCATCCCTGGGTCAAAGTATCTGCTAAATGAATTCCTGCAAAAATAAAATAAATCCACACAGAGAGACTGATCAACTGATTCACACGTTCACATTCATACAGTGATTTACAATTCAGCTTCATAGAGTCTTTACTCAGATGGTCTTAAACACTACAAATCCTCAGTTTGCCAAGTGAAGAGGCCGAGGTGTTAAACTCTTGAATAAGTGATCTCCAGTCAGGTGTTTGAGTCTCTTGAGCAGCTTGCGGGCAGAAGGTCCAGGCTGGGGTTTGTTGTCATTGTGCTGCTGGTTCCTCTGGGACAGCAGGTAATCCTCCGAAAAGTCCAGCTAAAGGATTGGCATTACTGCTGCTTACAGGATGAATGGCAGATCAAACACAGTACAGAAATGAGAAGAAGGGACAGAGATTGAGCTAGAAGCATACAGCAGGGGGACAGAGAGGCTGTCCAGATGACTGTAGTGATGGGGCAGATGGTCATGGGTGCTTGGATGAAGCTCCAGTGAGCCTTCACTGACGGACAGTCCCATGGGACAACACACACACCACACACACACACACACACACACACACTTCAGATGTATGAGGTAATGCTAAGTCTTATGTTGACAGCTATATCTTGAGGAACCGTTGCCTGTACACAATCTAAAAAGATTCAGAATTAAAGCTAGTTTTAAAAGTAAATTATGTTTTGTGTGCTTATAATAAGTAATCATTTTATTATCTAATATTAAATGGGGAAAAATCAGGAGAAATAAGAATGATCTTATATTGAATGTGTAGTTGTGCATTTTGTAAAAAGAGCATGATGTTCATTTTACAGTTTTTCTTAATTGCTTTGGCTCAATTCTCAATTAAAATGTTTATTTTTTTTATTCCAAATGCTTTAGCACACGTGAGCAAAGAGTAAGTACAAATGGCTTGTTGATCAAAACTGATGAGTCAGTTCTCATTTAAACTGTCAAACTCTTCACAACTTCTCAATAATTTTTCATTGCATTAGCCATTACACTCAAAACTGTTTATTCAATTATCAAACATTTGTATAATCACACCATTACACTATAAATGTCTGATATTGACATTGTTTGTAATGTCTGCTAAATTGGTAAATGTTCTCTAGTTGCAATACAATTTGCGTTATCTATTTATCATGGTACCATGATAGATAGATAGATTGCCCATAGCACAATCACTACATTCACAATCCTGAACTACAGTAACACGCATGTGGAAGAGCAATTGGAAGGAGTGTAATCTCTGGCAAGGCCAACAAGAGCGACAGAAATGTCCACCAAAAATTTATTTTTTTTCATGGATGCTATTTTGTAGTTGTTCTGTGTGTATTTGTGGTAAGAAATATGAAATATACAATAGAGTAATTGGACAGAGAAGGTTGCACTTTGCATGTAATACATTTGTACACAAATTAGTTTTGTATATATACAAATATATATATTTTTTCTATGTACTATTCACTCTTCTAAGATTTTTTAAACCTTAATTTCCATGGTTGAATGTCATGGTGAAAATGACAGCTAATTGTTTTGAGCAGTGTGGCTCACATGATGACAAACACACTTTATGTTTTGGTGGCCTTGATCAAATTACTCAAACAATAACTAGGTTTTGAAGCTTTAATGAAATGTTTTGGGGGACTAACTACATTTTGCAGACATGCAATAAAGTTTTGAAATCTCAGTAAACAGTTTTGTGATTTGTCAAATAAAAACTTGAACAGTGTTTCGTGCCAACACAATCTCACGGCAATTCGTAACTTTTTGATTTAGTTGCTAATTCGTACAAATTCGTACAATCTAATTCGTACAGTTTAGTAAGATTTGCTCATCCGCCAATGACGGTTGGGTTTAGGGGTGGGGTTAGGTGCCACGCCTTCTTTTTAAAATCGTACAATGTTGTACGACTGAACTCGTACGAATTTGTACGAATTAGCCACTAAACTGTCAAAACGTAAAATACTTACGTTTTCTCGTGAGATCAGGCTGTTCGTGCTGCAGTGGATTGTCAATAAATGTATATTTTGCATTTAAGTCTGTTGGGAAAATTCAAATACAACTTTGAACCAAATTATATTAACAGTTTAATTTCAAAACACATATTGAGTTAATTTAGTTGACTAAACCTAAATATTGCAGAATTGTCAACTGTTGATTCAGCTTTAAATGCTCAGTTTATTTTTTGAGTACATTATAGTTCAAAATGTACAATATAATTATATGAAATTGTAACATAACCATTAGGCATGAATATTTGTGATAAATAAATATCTCTAATAAGCACAGTATTATAGAGCAGCAGGCCTCAATCAGACATTGTCATTCGTGTGTGTGTGAAGGTTAATGCATTGTTAAACAAAGACTAAGGAGGTGTGTGTGTGTGTGTGGGGGGGGGGGGTATTTCTCTATAACTCTAGCTTATCAGCAGGAGGGAAGCAAAAGAATGGTTGAATGATTGAAAGAGAAAGAAAGTGTGAAAGAGTTAGAGACAGACACTCATCTGAGGTGTTCATGTTTATGCTGATGCTTTCTAATGGGAGATCAGAGCTTTCAGGTCTACATTACCACTCACACACACTTTAGCATTAATGATGTGACTAAGTAAATAAAAAGGGGGTTGTTGTGTTTTAGCTTAGTGTCATCACGCTGAATTAAATGTTTTATTTTGTTCATGGCAATTATTTTTTTTTTCTGTTTTACAATCCTGACTGTTAAGTGTGAATAAATAAAAAGTTTTTTTTAATAATTTATATTTTACAGAATCATATGATTCGTGATGTGTGAATAAATAAAAGAGCATTTTATTTTGTTTTACTCGTGACCATCTAAATAAGTTCTGTTTTATTCGTTATGACTGATAAGCGACAGTTAATATTTTTTATTTAAATATATATATTTTTTTATTTTACAGACTAATGGTGCATGAGAACATACAATGGCATTTTATTTTGTTTTATTCATTCCTTCATTTTCTTTTCGGCTTAGTCCCTTTGTTAATCTGGGGTCACCACAGCGGAATGAACCGCCAACTTATCCAGCATATGTTTAATGCCCTTCCAGCAGCAACCCATCACTGGGTAACATCCATACACACTCATTCACACACATACTACGGTCAATTTTAGCATACCCAATTCACCTGTACCCCATGTCTTTGGACTTGTGGGGAAAACCGGAGCATCCGGAGGAAATCCACGCGAACACGGGGAGAACATGCAAACCCCCTTCCAGAAACCCCAACTGACCCAGCCGAGGCTCAAACCAGCAACCTTCTTGCTGTGAGACGAACATGCTACCCACTGTGCCATCGTGCAGCCCATTTTGTTCTATTATTTTATTTTATTTAATTTGAGATTTTTCTTCAGTGGACTAAATTACAACAAACCATCGTAGTGCTGGTTTTACATTAATTACTACATTCGGATGGTAGGGTCAGAATTTGACATTAACAACATGAAAGCATGGATCCATCCTGCCTTGTATTAACGGTTCAGGCTGGTGGTGGTAGTGTAATGGTGTAGGGGATATTTTCTTGGCACACTTTTGATCCATTAGTACCAATTGATCATCGCGTCAACGCCACAGCCTACCTGAGCATTGCTGCTGACCATGACCATCCCTTTATGACCACGGTGTACCCATCTTCTGGTGGCTAATTCCAGCAGGATAACGGGCCATGTCATAAAGCGCGAATCATCTCAGACTAGTTTCTTAAACACGACCATGAGTTCACTGTATTCAAAGGGGCTCAACAGTCACCAGATCTCAATCCAATAGAGCACCTTTGGGATGTGGTAGAACGGGAGATTCGCATCATGGATGTGAAGCCAACAAATCAGCAGCAACTGTGTGATGCTATCATGTCAATATGGACCAAAATCTCTAAGGAATATTTCCAGGACCTTGTTGGATCTATGCCACGAAGGGTTAAGGCAGTTCTGAAGGCAAAAGGGGGTCCAACCTGTTACTAGTAATTGTACCTCATAAAGTGGCCGGTGAGTGTATATATTCATGTTTTTACAAAGTACTGCTTTGCTTGCTGTTTTTTTTTTTCTTTGTTTTTACCATCTTTCTGTAATTTAATATTTGATGGACACTGCTGTGGGCCAAAATGAAACTCCTTGTGTCAATAAATCTGTTTCTTAGTCTGCATGTTTTTAGGTGAAGATGACCTTGTCTTTTTGCGGGACAGTCTATTAATGTGTTTAATGAGTGGGATGATTGAAGAATCTGTGACACCGTCTTTCTCTCAAAAGCAATGTTCTGCCCTCTCTTTTGTGAATAGTACAATTGGCAGTGACCCTTTCAGCTCTCAGAGGTGCTCAGAGGTCAAGAGGAGGAACTAAAAACATAAACACACACACACACACCTCTTTAAAGAGGCCTACAGCCAGAGTGAACCAGGACACAGCAGTGAAAAAAAAAACTGCCACAGAACATTTTTACAGTGGTGTGAAAAAGTATTTGCCCCTTAATGATTTCTTATTTTTTGCATGGCTGTCATATTTAATGTTTCAGATCATCAAACAACTATTAGTCACATAAATATAGTCATGTAAATATTAGTCAAGAAGAACACAAGTAAAAAACTCATTTAAAATGAAGGCTTTTATTATGAAGGAAAAATTAAATACAAAACTACATAGCTCAATGTGAAAAAGTGTTCGCCCCTCCTGTTTTAACTTAACTCTGCTTTATCACACCTGAGTTCAATTTCCCTGGTCACGCCCAATCCTGATTACTGCCACACCTGTTCGCAATCAAGAGTTGACTGGACAACCAAAATTACCCCAAGAGCCCAGTGAAGCTGCAGTCACACTGCATGTGTTGCCCCATAAACTTCTATTCCTACGCAAGCGAATGCGACGAACCAAAAACGCAAGATCGTGCGACAAGTTTTGCAGTTTGCTGCGTTGCAAAGTTCAAACTTTGTGAATTCTGACCTGCAAAATCGCATCGTGACTGTGAGACCAATCGAAGATTAAAACATGACCTAGTCTAATCATCTTGTTTAATCCCGCCCCTTTTTTGCAGCACCTTATAACAGGATTTTGCATGCTCACACTCTAGTGGGACCACAGCATGACAAATTCAAGAGGTCACAAAAAACCCACAAGAACTGCAGGTCTCACCTGCCTCAGTTGAGGTGAGTGTTCATGACTCCACCATGAGAAAGAGAATTTATGCTTGAGGGGAAAGGGCTTACGAATGGATCAGATTTAACCTTGAGTCTAAAACCAATCCTTAACATTTAGTTAAGCGTGAAGACCTGAAAGTGAGAACCAGCCAAAATGTCCTCACTTAAAGAAGCCTTATTAAGAAAAAAAAACTTTTATAAGGGGTTTAAACAGTTATTTGATAAAAACAGTTTACAGAAATACTTTGATTGACATTCTCCCTTTGTGCATGTCATCAGAGTGAACGCCCCAGCCATTAGTGACGATCTCTTCCTTAGCAAAAACAGAGAGAGAGGCAGCCATCCACCATTAGAGTTTTCACACTATACCTGCTGAAGATAATGTCAGCAACTAAAAGGATTATAAATGTTATCATCTTAAATGTTGAGTTTTAGGATGCACAAATGAACAGAGTCTCCGTAGACTACCTTCTTCTGAGCCCCTTCCTGTTTTGAATCTGCTGCTATGCTGACACATAGCCATTTGTAGCTCCTCCCTCTTTTAAATTTAAAGTGACAGTCTCCAAAATGGCACAGTTTGGATCAAAGCCTATAGGGGCAGTTTTAAAGAGTTATACAAAATTATTTGTGAGGTATTTTGACCTGAAACTTCACATACACACGAACACTCTAGGAGATCAGAGACTTGTTTTACATGATGTAAAAAGGGGCAAAATGGGTCCCCTTTAACTCTCTTGGTCCTCATTTAAAACCAGCCCTCACAAAGACAACAACATGTCCTCCATCTCATAGGACTGCATAGGTTGTTTGTCACCTTCCTCAATCATTACCCATAAAATCATATACTATGACAATAGTATCTGGATGCAGCCTACATGATGCAAGCTGAGATTGCATCTCTCAGAAATGCAAAGTCAGACACAATGCAGTCATTAGAGCTACTGATGTCACTGTGAGGGCTAGGGGTAGGGTTAGTGAGCCCATTAAGAAAGTATTGCATGCAGCTCAGATTGCATCTGCACCAGATCTGCATCCAGACCCCCCTTAAAATTTATACATTTTGTGAATTGTGTAACTTTATTGGTTGAGAGTTGTGTTGTACACAACAATCAGGTGTTTAATCACAGAAAATGTGTCTTGAATGAACTGTAAATCATGTTCTAAAGTATAAATGTAAACATCAGTTTTGTGAATCTGTGATAGTAAATTAGTGGGTTTATAAAATCCAGTTACTCAGTCAAGATTTGCTCATACAGTCATACACACACACACACACACACACACACACACACACACACACACACACACACACACACGCACGCACACACACACATACATAAACACACACACAGTCGCAGTGGGCTGTATGGAGACAGCGATTGCCTATGGCTGCAGGAGATCCGCCACAGGACATGAGCCCTGAGTATGTCTGAAACATTTATGAAGCCTTATAATCCCCTCTCTGCCTAATGTTCCCTAACAAGCCTTTACTGCCTCTCTAGCCCAGCTCTAGTGTTCCCGGCATCTAACCCTTTAACACCCCACTTTCAGTGCTTTTACAGGCTTTTTGCATTTTTAAAACATACAGCGTGGTTGAATAAAGATTAGCGTCCTTGCAGATTCATAACAGACTTCAGTGCTGTAGTGGTGCTGCGGTGGATGCTGTAATGTTGTATACTAGGAAAATGCAGGGTACATGATATATCATTTTGGTGTGTGTGTGTGTGTGTAGTGTGAGATCTAGTATATTATATGGGAAAATAGGATGTCAAATGAACGTAAATCCTGGATAAAAATGATTTTATCAATCTAAATATATAAGCATAAATTTGGATCTATCGTGGGGTTAAGAACTCACAATAATTTCTACAATTGTTTTTAAAATTAATGTTTAAAGTTCTACTTAAAGTATGTGTGTGTGTGTGTGTGTGTGTGTGTGTGTGTGTGTGTGTGTGTGTGTGTGTGTGTGCGTGCAGTCATGCGTGCGTGTGTGTATGTGTGTGCGTGCATTGTCTTTTAAGAAGTCACAATAAGTAATGCAAAGTTAAATTATTAATAATTATTAAATTAGTAACTAAAGAAAAATCATCTGTTTTATCATGTTTGGCTAATATTTTTTGTCAAAATCATTTTATAATAATAATTTTTTAGAAAACACAACTACAAATGTTCTTATAAATGTTTTTCATAAAGTATAAATAAATCCTGAACATGTTAAACAATCTAATACTGCATTCAAATACATAGAGCTAAATTAAATGTGTTTTAAATAAATATTGTTGATGTGTTTTCTTTTTTTTATAAAATTACATTGTATAATAATTCAAATTTACAAATGTATTTTTATTTATTTTTTTTTAACATTATTAAACCAGGAAGTCTCATTCATTCATTCATTCAGTTTCTTTTCGGCTTAGTCCCTTTATTAATCTGGGGACGCCACAGCGGAATGAACCGCCAACTCATCCAGCACATGTTTTACGCAGCGAATGCCCTTCCAGCCGCAACCCATCTCTGGGAAAGGAAGTCTCATTGAGATTTAAAATCCACAAACACCACATAGCAACAACATTTTATCAATCCTCTCAAGAAAAACAATCACATGCTTCCAGTACAGCTTTCTTTATAACGCCTTTAAATTCACAGAAATACACATATTTATTTAGTTTGAAGTCTTTTTGCTAATTATTCCATGCCCAGGGTGCACAATAGAATAATACAGTTTTTCCCAGCTCTGTACAAACTCGAGGTATATTAAAAGCAAACACTTGGAAGAGCATAGCTGGTAATTCCCAGAGTTAAGATGAAGAAGAGTACAAAGATAATCTAGAAGTTTACCTAAAATAGCTTTATAGATAAAAATGCACCAGTGCTGTTTTCTGCGTACAGCTAGTGATGTCCAGCCCACCATCTCATATAAAATGCATAGATGAGTGCGGGATTTTGCATTTGTAAACAAAGCATGGTATACAAAATTAAATCTTGCTAGAAAAGAAGATGCTGCATGCATGTTTAATATATCACTATAATCAAGCACAGATAAAAAAAGTAGCTTCTACAAGTTTCTTTTAGCATTAAAGTGTCCCTATTTTACCCCTTTTTCAAGATTTAAGATAAGTCTCCAGAATGGGTTTGTAAAGTTTCAGCTAAAAAAAACCCATCAGATTATTTATTATACCTTTCAGAACATGCAACATGCTCTGAACACAATGTAGCTGTTTTTGTGGCCTGTGCCTTTAATGCTAGTTCTACCTCCCACCTTTAGAGTGTGCCTTAATCTCTGCCTTGGCTGCATCAAATACACAGCACAGTGACAGACATGAAGAAAGCAGATCTCGCGTAATGTTTGTGAAAAATACTACAGTAAGAACTTTCCTAATGATTATTTGATGTATTTGTTGTGGAGTTAATTTCTGCCACAATGAGTCACACACAATGTTGTTACAAAGTTAACGCATGCGCACACACACACACACACACAGCGGACACACCCACAGCCCCACGTTTAACTTTGCAGAGTTTTTGCACAGCAAATGTGACAGGACACACGTTACTATCCACTGCTTTATGAACATCCATTATGTAAATGTACAAAAAAAATTATTTACATACACCAACCTGGATTGAAGCATCTTCTTTTATTACTGTACTGACATGCGGCTGTGGTGATAAAAATGGTCAAATCGTGGGCGGTGAAACCGTACTCCTATGTCAAGTTGCAATCAGCCTCAAGATGGGAGGGATTTGGATCATATTTTAACGTCAGGAAATTTAAAAAGAGAGACTTATTGTCTTTATTTCACCCCAATATGACTGTGGACACACTATACCTACACACAGTTATGTCCAAACAGCTTCAAAATAAAGATTGTCATCAAAGGTGCCCTTTAAAAGTAAAATTAGATTTATTTCTAAAATAAAAGCCAAGCTTTCAGTTTCAGCTTCCTAATCAGATTAGCAATGTGTACATAAATAAAAGCGTATTATCAGTCCAGATAGCCTACCTAAGTACTAAGAAGTTACTCTTTCAATTGTTTTTCCATCAGATGTAAAAATACTAAAATCATCAAATACTTGTCCCTGGGCTTTTGAAAAAACCATACATTTTGTTTTCTGTGGATTTAAAACAAATTTTAAACTAACCAGCGCATCTTCCAGTGACTGAAGTGCAATCTGAAGCTCTTTCAGATGGAGCAAGTGTATAAATAAAAGTATCATCAGAATAAAAGTGTTTTTTGGCTTGAATGTTCTTTCCCAAATCATTAAAACAGAATAGATCCCAAAATGGAATCTTGTGGGAACCCTTTAGATATATCAAGGAATATCCAATCTATATTAGATATATCCGATTTGAGATCCTCCACATAAATCAATATAAATATATATAATGTTAAAACAAATGACAAAAACAAAAACAATACATTTTCTAATACACATTCTTCAAATAGTATATATAAAGTCCAGATATATAGAGCTAAATTTGAATATACTGCGGGGTCAACGTTTTTGTTTGTTTGTGTTTGTTTTTGTAACAATCACTTTTAATGTAAAGACGTTTCTTTAAAAAATATAGAACATTTATGATAATTAATTTTTTTTCCCTTTAAACGTAATATATTTAATTTTTGGAAACATTTCTAATATTTTGGAACAGTAAACATATCAGGCTAAATAATAAATCATTGACTTCTGCTCTCTCCGTTAGTTTCAAAACACAGATTTGTTTACAACACATAAAAAAACATATAAAAAAATGTTGCATATACCGTAGGAACGATATAACAAAAACTTTTCGAAATTGTGGTAAACCTTAACCTAAACCGGTTATCATCCCATGCCTAATCCGAATATAAAAATAAACATATATTATAATGCAATAATAAAATATACAGCTTAATTTCTTTGTTCAGTTTTTGTTTTTTGAACAGTGACACATTCCCATCTTATATAATAGAGGAGTGCAGTGATTTTAAGCAGGGTGGGTGGGCGAGTGTTTAAGGGCGAGCGAGCAGTGACCTCAGGTTGTCATTGTGCTATAAGGGTCTGACTGGACATCAGGAAAGCTCCATTACTGTGTGTGTATGAGTGTGTGTTAAAAGCGGCTCTTCGGGGAGCTTTGTCCCAGGAGGCTGTTTTACTGCAGCCTCTGCCCTGTGCCTATGTTTACATGTCCAGGAGGCCATATGCTAAACGGCTAATGTTACTGCTCAGATTTCCACACTCGCAGCTGAATGAGGACTTATCAGAGAGCAGCAGCCATTTAAAGCAAAGTGATATTGAGCTGTTGGGCTTATTGATAAAGTACTTTACACCTGAGACTTCAGTTGAGCATTTTTGACATTGTGAAGCCATATTATTATTATTATTATTATTATTATTATTATTATTATTATTATTATTATTATTATTATTATTATTTTACTGAGGATTAAACTTTGTAATGTAGTGGACATCAAAATATCTGAATTAATTTGAAAGCTGTATATTGTGAATATACAAAAAATGAGCATGGGTAAAATATGCTAAATCGTTAGTTTATACTTAAGTGACACCAGGGTTTCCACAGGTTTCAGCAAGTCAACAAGTCAAACTTTTTAAGACCATCAAGATTGAAATTTTAGACTTATATAGGGCTAAATACTAAGAATTTTTTTAATGGCCAAGCAAAACATTTTTTTTACTTGAATTAAAAAACTAATTCTAATTATTTATTTCTTAGCCACATATTTTAAATAATGTGTCAAAACAAGCAGGAAAAAAAACTCTTTAAAAATTAAATTAAATTAAATTAAAAAATGTTTATAAACTAAATGTTTGCCCAACAAACTGTTATAATATTAATTATAAATAGAGTTTTGTTTAAAGTTTTATTGAGATGTATTGTTGGTGATTGGATGTGAGCTGAATTGATTGGGTAGTTTTACATAAGACCCATTTAAAATGATTTAAGACCTACAAGACAATATTTCAGTGAATTTAAGATTTTTTTTAAGATCTAAAATTTAGTTTTTGAAATTTAAGACATTTTAAGATTTTTTTAGCATCCCATGGACACCTTGGACATATTTTAATATGTCTATTTATTTGTGATTCACTTTAACCAAAACAACAACAACAAGTCTCTAACAGGACATCACTAGTGCATCACCGGACTTAAGTAGTCTGTCTACTCTCTCACAGGCCATAACTAGCCTCACAGCATTAGGCACCGTTTACACTAACACGTTTTCGTTTTAAAATGCACAAACTTTGCTACAGTTATGCCATCGCTCCACACTACGCCGGAGTTTTTGAGCGCCGAAAACTGAGCTTTTTGAAAACGTTGTAGAGGCTGTTTTCATTTTAAAACGCAGCTGCTCCGTGTTAGTGTGGATGGGGGAAAACAGAGACATCTGAAAACGGAGGCGTGGCTGCGTCCAATCTGATTGGGGCTTTTCCCTCAGTATTATGTGCACAAATTTCAGTCTTGCATCTTTTCCCTAAGTTCAGACTTCACAAGTTTGATATGGAAAACAAACTCCCATGGACACATCGGGTAAATCTTCAAAGGCAACAGTGTACTTTATAACCTCATTCACATCACCCTGGCTACATTGTTTCACTTTCTTAACAATAAAATGAAAACATTATATAAGGAACTGCTTATTTTCATTTTAATATTAACAACTTAACAGACACCAAAAATGTTGAGGCGTTGTGTAGCTACATATTAATATGACCATCATCTTCACTGTATGTGTATTCATAACAAAACGGAGCCTATAACATAACTGCCTACTTTCATCTTTATTGAAAATAGGAAACATACCCTCTCCTTTGCTGAATATCAGTTTTAATAATCAATAATGGCTATTATAACAGTATAACGAACAATTAGTTTATACATTATAGGAAATGAAGGAAAGCAATCAGTCAAATGTGCAGAATCAGTGTACGTGTTTACATAATATATTAACTTATCTTTGCGCTCAGCCAAAACACATTACCTGAGGACAAGTAATAGATTCAAAAGACCAAAGTCAGGGAATATGTCCTTAGAAAGAGACAAGATTAACTAAATATCGCGTTTAACAAATATGGTGAGATTAGATCCAGCGGTGGATCCTTGATGATCAGTCCGACGTGCACAGCTCTCATCGCTGCAGTCCATGCCAGAGTGTGTGTGCGGTCACGTGATGTGCGTTTTCAGCGGGGTTGTGTGGACGGAGAGTTGTTCAGAAACGTTAAGTGAAACGCCAGTGTGGACACGAATCGTTTTCATTCTAAAACGTCATTTTAAAACTAAATGTGTTAGTGTAAACAGGGCCTTAGTCTCTTTAATGCCTCATTCACACTAGCAGCGACTTGTAGCTGCCAGCCACTCTGGTTAGCGACCTGCTACAAACGCAGGTCTGCATAGGTATATACAGCCCAAATACAACTGACCTCTGCAGGAGCAGAAAGAGGATCACGTAAGCTCTACTGATGCTCTTATTGGCTGTCGCTCAAGAAAGTCGCTTTTCATTTGCATACATTTTCTTTTCTTTCTTCTTTCTCAGGATTCTCATCTTTGTAGCATCACTCGACATGCCCACCTGGTCACCAATGGTCACTGTCACTCGCTCTCTCTGTTGAAATGAACGGTTGATGTTGCTTTGCTGTTGCGAGTTTCTCATAGTGTGAATGGGTGACAAAACACCAAAACACATTTCTGTATGTTGACAGACATTTATATGTCCCACGTGGCTAAAAACATTAGGGCACACATTATGTATTATATTATTTCAAGCAAATTTGTTCTTCCAGTTTGAAAAATTTTTTTCAAGCTACATCACAGCGATTAGATTCTTGTGTAAATTCCAGCGTGTAGACTGGATGTCTGTATACCGGCCGGTAGAATTGACATATTTGAGTTTTCATCATTTATTCAAGAGATTGATTTGGTTCGAACCAATTAGCGCGCTCTATTGTGAATAAGGTGCAACTTCATTAATATGCATGATAGCTTCAAAGCTTCGTTTTTACCTGTTACAGTGTTCAGAGAGACATCATGTTATGTTGCCAACCATAATTAAAACAAGTGAAAGAAGAAGAATTGTTTGGAGACATGGGTCATCAGTGTTGTGTTTATAAATGTGCCACACAAATGTTTTGTTTCCATTTTTTCTGCGATAAGAGCATCGATCACGTATGGACATGTGTGGATTACAGTGGTTTGCTAACATGCGACAAAAATTTGTTTGTAAGTAACATTTTTTACCCGAGAGCTTTTCACATCTAGAAATGGTGAAATCAGGATTTGCCACTCATCTTCTTTTTAAAAAATTACGCGGTTCCAGTTGGTGTTGATTGCCCTGTCTCTACGGACTTGGTAAGTGTGTGATCAGTGTTCTTTGTTTATGTTTCTCTAGATGGCAAAGTTAGTTTGTATCATCAGCAATACTCTTTCAGTTTTTAAAGACATACCTTTGTCAAAATGATTTAGTTACTAAGATAACAGTATGTTAATATCACTACAATATACTGAAAGATCCGCTGTAATTGCTGCTCTCTGAATGTAAACATGTAAACACTTTAATCAAACTATTTCTGTCGTGTAGAATTTGCCGCATTTTTGACAGGATAGTCTATACACTAAATATATAAAAAAAATCCATCAAAACAACACTCTTAGAGCAGTTCCTTGTATCCAATATCTTGTTTGTCATGGGGGGCATGCATGAAATGTTCCAGAATGAAAGTGCCAAACTGCAGTTAAATTCGACAAATTAAGAATAAAACACCCGAAATTACATGAAACTCCAAAAGAAAAGGGGATAGCATGGTGATGCAATGACGATAGTCAAACTATGTGCTATAACATGTAAAACGGGATCATGAAAGGAACATTCAAAAAGTAACTCATGTAAACACCTTAATCATATTATTGTCTTATTCAGATTAAGACAAATAATTTGATTACTGATGTGCATGTAAACATAGTCACTGTCTATCTCTCCTGAGTCTATGTTTGTATTGCCATTGTGAAAATCAGCTGTAGTTCACTTATTGAAACTCCACTTTTCATGCAACACCTTCCCTATTTTGCCACTCAACACTCCCACCTACAGTAAACAAAGTTGGACTCACCCACTTGCCTGGCTTTTTTCAAACTAGAGGTGTGAAAACACCCTAGTGGCCCTTTAAGTCAGGTTTGTCCTGTCACAGGACATCACTAATCTCTCACAGGACACAACTATAGTCTCTCACAGGACATCACTAGTCTCTAACAGGACATCACTGGTCTCTCACAGAAATATATAGTCTTTTACATATATGATTTTATTACTCTGTTTTTCCTTATCAAGAGCTCTTCAAAATCCTGGACCAGGCTGTATCCTGAGCATATGCTGTGGTGTTCATGGAGGAGTGGAGACCATGAGACTGATTGCTGAAAGACCCCAGTGACAGACAAGTCTCCACATTGATCCCGTTGGCCAGCCTGAATACCGGCCAGTGACCGTGACCTACTCATACCTGCAGCTTCTCCATGATGGGCATCCAGCATTCTCCAACTGTCTCCAACCGACCATTTCTCAAGGAGCACAACTGAACCTGGTTCCTCTCGAGGATTTTTTCCTTTACTTTCGTCAATTGGTGAAGTTTGTTCCTTGCCACTGTTGCCACTGGCTTGCTTGATTTTGGGACTTGCAGAGCTGCGCATCGATGGATTTGCTCTTCAGTGTTTGCACTTTCAACAATGAATTTAAACCACACTGAACTGAACTTCAACTCTGAAAACTGGACTGACACAGTTTCAATTTAGTAGTTCTAATAACTTCTATGTTAAGCTGCTTTGACACAATCCCCTACTGAAAAAAAACAGCTTAAACCAGCCTAGGCTGGTTGGCTGGTTTTAGCTGGTTGACCAGCCTGGTTTTAGAGGGGTTT
Source organism: Danio aesculapii (assembly GCF_903798145.1). Lineage (NCBI taxonomy): Eukaryota > Metazoa > Chordata > Actinopteri > Cypriniformes > Danionidae > Danio > Danio aesculapii. Next base: position 31,070,156 of record NC_079458.1, read on the forward strand.
TGGCCATTTCCAGGCTGGTTTCCAGCCATTTCCAGCCTGGTCTTAGCTGGTCAGGCTGGAAAATGACCAGCTAAAACCAGCTTGATCAGCCTAGCCAGGCTGGGAGCCCAGCCAGAACCAGCTATGTCCAGCTTAAACCAGGCTGGAAATGGCCAAAACCCTCTAAAACCAGGCTGGTCAACCAGCTAAAACCAGCCAACCAGCCTAGGCTGGTTTAAGATGGATTTTTCAGCAGGGTCTACATTGTAAAAGTGCTATAGAACTAAACATGAATTGAATTGAATTGAATTTAATTACAGTCATCACTTGTCTCTAACAGGACATAGTTTCTCACAGGTCATCACTAGTCACTCACAGGACATCACTAGTCTTTCTAACCTCTCACAGGATATCACTACTAATTGTAGTTTATTAGACTTTAGACTTTGTTGCCAGGAATTTTCCAAAGATTTTCAGTCAGGTTTAGATCAGGGCTCTAGGCTGCCATTTCATTACTTCAGAGTTTTTAGCTTCGAGCAGTAGCTTTGCCTGTTTTGCTGCATAAAAACTGCTGTCTTATTGAGTGATAACAGTTGTAAGATGCCAAACACATGCTGCAGGAAACATTTAAACCATAACACTTCATTATTCACTGACATTCACTACATATTTTGGGTTCAGTCTTTTCCCAGTTTGACAATGATTATAATGTTTTTCATCAGACCCACTTAGATTAAACTTGCTTTCATCACTAATGCCTCATTTCCGGTATGGTACAGTTTAGTATAGTACAGTATGGTTTGGGTCACCCTGATCAGGTTGCGTTTCCACTGCCAACAAAACCATTAATCGGTTGGCATGGTCTACATCAGAAAGTGGCAATCGATGTCATTCTCATTCAAAAAAGAAAGCTGTACAGGCTGTTCACATATCATGTCTTTTGCACTCTCAATTTTATCATTTTAAATGTCAACACAAGGCAAGTACAAACAAACTTTGCTGCCATCTGCATGTTGCACACTCAAGAGACAATTCATTGTCTGTAAGCAGGAAGTCTAGTACATTTTTGGTACTGTATTGTTGTGCTCAGGATACTTATGAATGAGTCCCTAAAAAGGTAGTACGGTAAGGGTCACTGTTTTGATGCTTCAGACAGTGGAAAGAGAAATACCATTCCCAACTGTTGTGAACCATTTCATGCAAACAAATTAACTCTGGACAACTTCTCTCTCCACACAACATGCTCCTCAGCAAAGGTTAATATAGTCTTTTGATTCATGTATGGCCTTTGGTTTCAGTCACTTTAAAACAGCTCATCATCTTCAGTGTCTGCTACCAGTTGAACAGGGTTTATCAAATAATTAAAACATTTACCAGCAGAGGCACAGGTGAATAGGTTTGCCTCATCTTTCTTTCTCCATGTCGACAACTTTTCTGGCATGGTCAGTTTGCTTGTAGCTCGCTGTGTACATTTTTGTTTTGGGACGGATTACAGTATGGTGAAGCTTTCCAGAAAATATATAAAAAACACTACTGGTTGGGTTTAAGTCAATGGTTCACTATGTGTACAACGACAATGACCTGTACAACAAGTCTTGCATTCTCATGGATTTGTAAAGGTAAGATGTGTATTTGAAATGTGAAATGTGCAACACAGGCTCATTCTGAAAACTTAGCCCTATGTACATTTCTGGAGATTGCGAATTATGTTAAGTACAAATTTGTCCAGTAGCTTGCCATGCACGTTTAAGAATTATTTTAATTATCCGTTTGTCCAGTAGCTCGCCATGTACGTCAATGAATTATGTTAATTATCAGTTTGTTCCGTAGCTTGCCATGTACGTCAATGAATTATGTTAATTATCAGTTTGTTCAGTAGCTCGCCATGTACGTCGACAGACTTGAGACGCTGAGAGGAGTTGACCTCAACGACGAGGTTTGAGTCCGGCGAATAAAGGTTCCAGAAAGCAAGTAAGACCAAAACTGAAGCCAAAATACTAAAATAGCATCAATTGGTGCTTTTAAAAACACTATTGATTGGGTTTAGGGAAGGAGGAGGGTGGGTCAGTCGATTGGTCAGTCAGTCATTCATTCAGTCATTAAGTCAGTCAGTCAGTCGACAGCAGCCTCTGGTGGATTTACGCGAGAACAGCAGGCACCGATGGCACTCGCCAGAGAAATTTGAGATCTCAAAAAGCATACACAGCGACCTTTGGTGGATTTGTGAAAACAAAAACTGCAGAAAAACATACCTTCTAGGACATATTTGGTGCTCTCCAGAAATGTATATAGTGGTACGTTTTCAGAATGAGCCTGGGTTGGAAACGTCCAACAAAACATACCCAAAGTAACGTATTTCAGATTCACAAACATGTAGACATCACCCTCTAGTGGATTTGTCATCTGAAACACACAACAAAACATACCTGGAGCAAATGATTTAGCAGTTTTCAAAAATGTAATCTGATGCAAATATTCCCATTAAGCCAGGACTGGTATGTACAGTTGAAGTCAAAAATATTAGCCCCCCTTTGAATTTTTTTTTCTTTTTTAAATATTTAGCAAATTATGTTTAACAGAGCACGGAAATTTTCACCATATGTCTGATAATATTTTTTCTTCAAGAGAAAGTCTTATTTGTTTTATTTTATCTAGAATAGAAAAAGAATAGAAAAGAATAGAAAAGCAGTTTATAATTTTTAACACAATTTTTTCAAAATTATTAGCCCCATTAAGTTATATATTTTTTGATAGTCCACAGAACAAACCATCATAATACAATAACTTGCCTAATTACCCTAACCTGCCTAGTTAACCTAATTAACCTTGTTAAGCTTTTAAATGTCACTTTAAGCTGTATAAAAGTGTCTTGAAAAATATCTAGTCAAATATTATTTACTGTCATCATGGCAAAGATAAAATAAATCAGTTATTAGAAATGAGTTATTAAAACTATTATGTTTAGAATTTTGTCGAAAAAAATCTCTTTGTTAAAGATAAATTGGGTGGAAAAATAAATGGGGGGCTAAAATTTGGGGGTTAATAATTCTGACTTCAACTGTATATATTTATTTATTTATTTATTTATTTGCATACCTACTTATTTAAGCATGTATGACCCCAAAATTTAAAGATTTAATCAACAAATATAATAATAAGTACTATTAAAATAGGAATACATTATACAGATTATTGGTTGTACTAAACATTAACAACACCTTAATAAATTAATTAAAATCAAACAAACAAAATAAGGTTGTGAAAGGTAGGCTAAGGTCTTCAGAGCGTCTTTTTGATAGAATGAGCTTGTTTTCCTGGATCAATGCAGCTGCAATAGAGGATGCTTTTCATTCACAGTAGTCAAGCTAATGGTTCAGAACATCATCCGAAGGCATCAGCACACAGTCACAACACACACACACACACAGGGGAAGGAGACACAGAGGTCAATACAGCCGCTCATAAGGAAGCTTGTGGTGTCCATTACACACAATCTTCATTAGTCGCATGTTGAAGAGCAGAAGACAGTAAAGTGGCCTCACACGATCTAGCAGTGTCTGCCCCAGAAAGCTGCTTTTTACGCAAAAAAACACCTTCAAATCCCTCGTGTGAGATAACAGGCTCTTTTCTACATCCGTGTTGCCACTTCCTGACACAAAATATCCTGTCCGCTTGATATCAGCCAGTGCTGGTGATCAATGAGAGAAAAACCATATTTAATCCCCTCAAACATGTGTTCGGTTTTCCAGTGCTGGATGTTGTGGTTACAGGAAGACTGATGGGTTTTTTTTTCAGCTGGAGGAAAGGTGATGAGGGACATTTGGTCACATCAGATCAGCTTTAGAGGAGCCTCTCATGGGACAATAGATGTTGCACACAGGGAGGTCATACATGGAGACCCGCTCAAGCCCACCCAGATTGACAGCACTGTGTGTGTGCATGCGTGTGTGTCTGGGAGAGAGAGAGAGATCCGTTGGCAGAAAAAATGGTAATTTTGTTAAAAATTGGAACAGTTTACAATAAGGTTTTAATTGTTAACATTAGTAACCTCGTGGGCTTTCAAACTAACAGTGAACAATTTTTCTACCATTTATATTTTATATTGGGTATACTTTTAGTACTTTTAAATTTTAGTAAACTCTGAAAACAAATAAAACACTGAAAATAAATATCTCATTTTTATAACTATATAGATTAGATTAGATTCAACTTTATTGTCATTACACATGTACAAGTACAAGGCAACGAAATGCAGTTTAGGTCTAACCAGCAGTGCAATAGCAGCAAGTGCAGGATATAGGTATAAGTTATAAAGTCCAGTTATAGAAAAACTATGGTAATATTTACAGATGGATGTACTATGAACATTATATACAGGTTGTATTAGTTATGAACAGATTTACAATAAATGAATATATGTACAGGATGCTATTAATAGCAGAAGTGTGCAGATAGATAAACATAATTACAAATGTCCATGTGCAGTGGGTATGTACAGTTCAGATAAATGAATCAGTGCAATGAATATGTGCAAACTTTAAATGTGCAAATGTTAAATTGTGCAGTGATTGTGAGGAGTATAAGTTAGAGGAGTGTGGGGGGTGTACTGGGGGGGCAAACGAGTCAGTGAGGGGCAGAGTTCAAAAGGGAGACAGCTCTGGGGAAAAAGCTGTTCCTCAGTCTGCTGGTTTTTGTCCAGGGGAGCCTGAAGCGCCTGCCGGAAGGCAGGAGAGAAAACAGTCTGTGAGCAGGGTGAGAGGTGTCCTTAAGAATACTGCAAGCTCGGCGCAGACAGTGTTTCTTCTGGATGTCCTCAATGGCTGGCAGTGTAGTCCCTGTGATGCGTTGGGCAGTTTTCACCACCCGCTGCAGTGCCTTACGCTCAGCAACAGAGCAGCTTCCATACCAGACTGTGACGCAGTTGGTCAGGATGCTTTCTATTGTGCAGCGGTAGAAGTTCACCAGGACGGCTGATGAAAGCTGGTTCTTCTTAAGTTGCCTCAAGAAGAATAGGCGCTGATGAGCCTTCTTGACCAGGCTGGAGGTGTTGGTGGTCCAGGAAAGGTCCTTGAAGAATTGGGTCCCCAGGAACTTGAAGGATGAGACAGGCTCAACGGCCATCCCATTAATGTGGATGGGATCATGTGAGCCTGTTCGTCCCTTCCTGAAGTCCACAATGAGCTCCTTGGTCTTGTTGGTGTTAAGGAGCAGATTATTGTCGGTGCACCAAGTGGCCAGATGCTGTATCTCCTCCCTGTAGGCAGTCTCATCATTATTGCTGATTAGACCAATCACTGTGGTGTCATCTGCAAATTTGATGATGGTGTTGGATCTGTTCACAGGCCTACAGTCGATGGTAAAAAGGGAGTAGAGGAAGGGGCTCAGCACGCAGCCCTGGGGTACACCAGTGTTGAGTGTGACGGTGGTGGAGCAGATGTGGCCTGATCTAACATTCTGAGGTCTGTTAGTCAGAAAGTCCATAACCCAGTTGCAGAGAGACGCGTTGATATCCAGGTCTCTGAGTTTGATCAGTAACTTAGAGGGTATGACAGTGTTGAATGCTGAGCTGAAGTCAACAAACAGCATTCGTGCATAAGTGTTTTTATTGTCCAGGTGTGTAAGGACAGAGTGCAGTACTATGGAGACGGCATCTTCTGTGCTCCTGTTGCCACGGTAGGCAAACTGATGTGGGTCCAGTGTGGATGGCAGAGAGTCTTTCAGATGTGCCAGGACCAACTGCTCGAAGCACTTCATGATGATGGGTGTGAGTGCTACAGGGCGGTAGTCATTCAGGCATGTTGGGCTGGAGTGTTTGGGCACTGGCACAATAGAGGTGGTTTTAAAGCATTTTGGCACAGTTGCTAGGTTAAGTGACAGGTTGAAAATGTCTGTGAATACCCCAGTGAGCTGTTCTGCACATGCTTTGAGGACGCGCCCAGGGATACCGTCTGGTCCAGCAGCCTTATGCACATTGATCCGACTCAGTGCGGTGTAGACTTCTGAGGAGGTGAGTGTGATAGGTGAGTGGTCGGTTGAGGTAGTGTTCCTGGTGTACGGTTCTGTATTGTCTCTTTCAAAGCAGGCATAAAAGTCATTTAGCTCGTTCAGGAAGGAGACATTTGTGGCTGTGGGGGTGGACTGGCTGGGTTTGTAGTTGCTGATGGCCTGGATGCCCTGCCACATGAGCCGAGGATCAGAGTTGGAAAAGTGCTCCTCTAGCTTTAGCTTGTAGCAGTGCTTAGCCTTTTTGATGCCCCTCTTCAGATTAGCCCTGGAAGTGCTGTAGGCCTGTGCATACCCTGATCTGAAGGCAGTGTTGCGTGCCTTCAGCAGGAGGCGCACCTCCTTGTTCATCCATGGCTTTTGATTTGGGTATGTGGTGATCTGTTTCTGGGTTGTAACACTGTCTATGGTGGTGTTGATATATTCCAGAACAGAGGAAGTGTAACTGTCAATGTCTGTGTGAGAGCCACATGTGGCCTGGGAAGCAAACATACTCCAGTCTGTGTGTTCAAACCTGTCCTGGAGTGTGGAGTCCTTACTGATGGCTTCACACGGTTGACGAGGGGTGAGTACTTGGGGGTGAGAAACAAACAAAGGTGATCTGATTGACCCAAGTGGGGGAGGGGGGTCACAGCGTATGCTTCAGCCATGTTTGTGTAAACTTGGTCTAAAGTTTTGTTTCCCCTTGTGTGGCAGAAAAAGTTCTGATGGAATTTGGGGAGCACTGTCTAAGTTTGAGTGATTAAAATCCCCCGCAACAATAAAAGCAGCCTCCGGGTGAGCAGTCTGTTGTTTGCTGATGGCTGCATGAAGTTCATTCATAGCAAGCTTGGCATCAGCGTCGGGAGGGATATAAGCGGCAGTTATTGGAGGTGAACTCCCGTGGCAGATAAAACGGTCTACATTTAACCATTAGAAATTCCAGGTTAACAGAGCAATGTCTCCCAACGACGACAGAGTTTGTGCACCAAGCTTTGTTAATATAAATGCATAATCCTCCGCCGCTGGTCTTACCGGAGTCATCCGCCGTTCTGTCTGCTCGGAATGTTTGATGCTCCGTTAGCGATATAGCGTTGTCCGGTATCCCGCTGTTTAGCCATGTTTCTGTGAAAATCATGACATTACAGTTCCATAATCTTTTGCTGTGGTTGATGCGCAGTCGAATCTCATCCATTTTGTTCACCAGTGACCGTACATTGGCGAGAAAGATGCTGGGTAAAGAGAGCCGGTGTGGTGTTAGCTTTAGCTTGGCTCTTAGCCCGCCACGCTTCCCCCGTCTTTGTTTACGTTCTCTGCGCCGCCTTCGAGCACTTCCGCCCGGCTGGGTAGGTCTCTCAGGCCCGGGTGTTCTGGCGATCTCAGGGATGAGTCGAAGATTGTTAATAAAACTGTCCGGAATGCACAAACCAATATCCAAGATGTCCTGTCGGGTGTACGATGTAAAGGCACTGCTGTTCTGCATGAACAGACCTGAAATGAGCAGGAATAATACTGCAAAATTGCAGAAACTGGAGAGACGCTGGGCTTCGTGAACTGAACGCGCCGCCATCTTGTCGCCATCTTGTCGTCATATATTATAGCTAATATTTATAGAATAACATGAGGAATATTATTATTACTTACAAACTTAGAATGAAAAATTGTTCTACATTTAATATAATAATAATAATAATAATAATAGCAATGATATTAATAATAATAAAAAAATATTATTATTATTATTATTTTATTATTATTATTGTTGTTGTTGTTGTTGTTATTATTATTGTTGTTGCTATTAATATTATTATTGTTGTTGTTGTTAATAATAATAACAATAATAATACTAATACTACTACTACTAATAATAATAATAATATTAATATCGCTGTTGTTGTTATTATTATTATTATTATTATTATTATTATTATTATTATTATTATTATTATTATTATTATTCATTCATTTTCTTTTCGGCTTAGTCCCTTTATTAATCTGGGGTCGCCACAGCAGAATGAACCACCAACTTATCCAGCATGTTTTTACGCAGCGGATGCCCTTCCAGCTGCAACCCATCTCTGGGAAACATCCACACACATATTCACACTCATACACTACGGACAATTTAGCCTACCAAATTCACCTGTACCGCATGTCTTTGGACTGTGGGGGAAACCGGAGCACCCGGAGGAAACCCACGCAAACGCAGGGACAACATGCAAACTCCATACAGAAATGCCAACTGACCCAGCCGAGGCTCGAACCAGCGACTTTCTTGCTGTGAGGCGGCAGCACTACCTACTGCGCCACTGCGTCGCCTATTATTATTATTATTATTATTATTATTATTATTATTATTATTATTATTATTATTATTATTATTATTATTATTATTATTGGTCAATTTTATTCTCAGCATTTAATGCTTGTAGGACCAAAAGTTATATGTTTTACCATTAGCTGATGCACACAAACATTTCATCAATTAACAGTCATGAACGTTAGTAATAAATGCTGCATAAATATATTACTTAGTTGGATTTTGTTAGTTAATGCATCAATTAATGTTACAAATTTGACCTTTTTTTATGAAGTACAACTTATAATACATATAAATATAATAACTTTTGAATGCAGTAATAAAGGTCAACAAAAAAAGCTTTGCAATGTATTGCTTGTCTTAGTTTTAAGTTAGTCAACAGATTAACTAAATGTTAGCAATGAAACACTATAGTATTATTTGCATTTATTAAAGAAAGTAATCAACATTTGTAAAATAATATCTACTGTTGACTGTTAATTAGGTTTTTTCATTTACTAAAATTAGCAAATGATATCTCATAGACGATACTAATAATTCTTGTAAAAAAACACAAGGTTAATGAATGCTGTTAAGTTACATTGCTTATTTTTGGTTCATGACAGTTAAAGCATTAGCTCTTAATTTATCAAGTAAATTAGCTTAGAATTATTTGAGCATATTGATTGTTTACAGTGCTCAGCAAATATGAGTACACCCCTCAAATCTCTCATTTAAATTAATATTTTCTATAGCAAGATTTGCAGTAATACATTTGTGCATATATACTGAAGCCAAATCTGGAGATAATTGAAAAACTTCTGACAACGGTCCAAAATTAATACACTCAAAATTATATGTTAGAGAAAAATATTAAATAAAAAAATTTAAAAACAGCAAAATTCAAAAGAAACAAAATATTTCTACAATTTTGTTGTAATTTTGTTGTTTGTAATTTTTTTCCTATTATTTTACATAAAATGAAATGTATTATCTTTCTATTTCTAAATATGTTTGGTGACTAAAATATTATTTTAATAAATATATCTGTGTAATAAATCTGCTTTGTTCAAATGCAGCAAAATATACAACCAATATTTACTGAGAAATGGAAAACAATATTCATTTCCAAAATGGGATGTACTCAGTTATGCTAAACACAGTATATTGGGTATACTTTAAGTATTTTTAAATTTTAGTATGTTCATATTCATAGAATAATGTGTGGAAACTGATTACTACTAGTAGTACAATAGTAGTAACCTATAAGGTGTTAACAATATATTAACACATAATTCAGCAATAATCCGGTTCATGACTATCAAGTACAACTATATCAACATGTCAATAAGCAGACTATATTTGCATTTATGATGGGATGCTGGGATATAAAAACATCAGAATAATGTTGGAAAGCAGTAGTCATTGACTTTCATAGTATGTTTTCTAAAGGATATCAGTGGCTACTGTTTATCAACATTCTTCAAAAAGACTTCATGTATGTTAAACTTAACAAAAGAGGCGGTTCATTCCGCTGTGGCGACCCCAGATTAATAAAGGGACTAAGCCAAAGGAAAATTAATGCATGAATGATCAAAAGAAGGTATTTTGAAGAATGACTTTTATAACAGGAACTGCTTGAGAGTGCATAGTTTTAAAAGGGTGGAATATCCTTTTAACAAATGTAATAAATCCTGTAAAAACATTTATTTTATTTTATTTTATTTTGTTTTATTTTATTTTATTTTATTTTATTTTATTTTATTTTATTTTGTTTTGTTTTGTTTTGTTTTATTTTATTTTATTTTATTTTATTTTATTTTATTTTATTTTGTTTTGTTTTGTTTTGTTTTGTTTTGTTTTGTTTTGTTTTGTTTTATCATTCATCCGAGTATTTCCCAGCAGTGAAGAATCAGCCTATCAGTAGACTCCCCATTTAGACTAATAATCGTGCTGCTTTGATTAGCTCTCCAGTGTGTAGAGGAAAGCATTTTTTTTTCTCCTTTTGTTCTGGCAATGTTCAGCACCAGCGCTTTATTGATCAGAATAAGTCAGTTAATAAGCTTGAGACTCATTCATCACGAGGCTAGAGACTGGAACAGCAGAGCGGAGCTTAATCAAGTCATCAAGGCCGCCGCGCATGAAGCCGGTAATTAAAGCCGAGCGAGTGTGTATTAGATAGACAGTAACAGCAAGACTAAGATAGAGAACTGTCATTCTCTCTGTGTAAATCTGCTTCAGGCCGCTGAACTCTGGCCAAACAACATTATAAACTATATGTAAATAAGTAAATGGCTGACAGTACAGCTTCTTTTGCAACTGTGTGTTTTTTTTTTTTTTTTTTTTGGTATTCAAAGTTCCCTAAAGTGGAATTTTCTGATCTAAACTTATGTAGTAAGAGTAAAAAATAAATGGACAGCATGTTTCAGTAATGCCTCATAAGTTAAAATCAGTTAATGCATTCATTTTAAAAAAATGATATAATATCAAAGTATTTTTGTTAATACAAAATAATTATGTGCATATATACAGTGCATCCGGAAAGTATTCATAGAGCTTCACTTTTCCACATTTTTTTATGTTACAGCCTTATTCCAAAATGGATTAAATTCATTTATTTCCTCAAAACTCTACACACAATACCCCATAATGACAATGTGAATTTATTTAATTTTTTTAAATTGTTGCAAATGTATTAAATAATAAAAAACCTGAAAAACCACATGTACATAAGGATTCACAGCCTTTGCCGTAAAGCTCTAAATTGAGCTCAGGTACATTCTGTTTCCACTGATCATTCTTGAGATGTTTTAGCAGCTTAATTGGAGTTCAACTGGTCAATTCAGTTGATTAGACATGATTTGAAAATACATATATATATATATATATATATATATATATATATATATATATACACCTGTCTATATACGGTGCATGTCAAAGCACAAACCAAGCATGAAGACAAAGGAATTGTCTGTAGACCTAGCTCCGAGACAGGATTGTCTCGAGGCACAAAGCTGGGGAAGGTTACAGATAATATTCTGCTGCTCTGAAAGTTGCAAAGTTCCAATGGGCACAGTGCCATCATACGTAAGTGAAACATGTTTGGAACCACCAACACTCTTCCTAGAGCTGGCCGGCCATCTAAGCTGAGTGATCGGAGGAGTAGTGCCTTAGTCGGGGAGGTGATCAATAACCCGATAGTCACTTTGTCTGAGCTCCAGCGTTTTTCTGAGGAGAGAGGAGAACCTTACAGAAGGACAACCATCTGTGCAGCAATCCACCAATCAGGCCTGTATGGTAGAGTGGCCAGATGTAAGCCACTCCCTGCCTGGAATTTGCCAAAAGGCATCTGAAAGACTCTCAGATAATAAGAAACTAAATTCTCTGGTCGGATGAGATTAAAATTTATCTATTTGGAGTGAATGCCAAGTGTTACATTTGAAGAAAAGCAGACACCCCTCAACACCAGGCTAATACCATCCCTACAGTGAAGCATGGTGGTGGCGGCATCATTCTGTGGAGATGTTTTTCAGCAGCAGGAACTGGAAGACTAGTCATGATAGAGGGAAAGATGAATGCAGCAATGTACAGAGACATCCTGAATTAAAACCTGCTTCAGAGTGCTCTTGACCTCAGACTGGGGCGACGGTGCATCTTCCAGCAGGACAATGACCCAAAGCACACCGCCAAAATATCCATGGAGTGACTTTACAACAACTCGATGAATGTCCTTGAGTGGCCCAGCCAGAGCCCAGACCTAAATCCTATTGAACATCTCTGGAAAGATCTGAAAATGGCTGTACACCGTCACTTCCCATCCAACCTGATATATCTTGAGAGGTACTGCAAAGAGGAATGCGCATAAATTCCCAAAGACAGGTGTGCCAAGCTGGAGAACATGCAAACTCCACACAGAAATGCCAACTGACCCAGCCGGGACTCGAACCAGCGGCCTTCTTGCTGTGAGGCGATCACAATCAATAATGAAATATTAGAATATTATTTGAAGAAGTAATATATAAAGAGTTCAGAATCAAATGCCTGTCTGAAATTTTCTAAAATTTGTTTTTTTTTCTCAGGCTCCTGTGTGTAAGTTGAGTGAATTCACTTTATAGCAATGAATAGATTTTTTGTCATTGCCTTTAAAGTGGAAAATCTGAGCATAAACATTTGAGGCTGAGAAAATTGCTAATTTTTAGAGAAAATTTTAGGTGCTAGAACTTCATATCTGTAACAATCTCTCTCTATAAATATATTTTATTATTAGTTCATTTAAACGAATGTGGTAGACAAGTGTTAATCTGTGATTTGTTTATTGTAACTTGTAACCAAAACCTTTTTTTCCCCTGCTTTAGTAATGTGTCAGATCTATGACTGTCTGAAACAGAAGAGGCTTGTCTGTCTGTCTTTGCTCAGCTTAGTGAGAAGATAATGCAGTACTGCCTAATGACAAATCGGCCTGGAAAAATCCCCAATAATGAGCATCGTCATCACCATCATGAAGATGGTCAGTATTTCACCCTGCTGTATTGAGAGCTGCGCAGGCGGAGAGCGATGAGCTCATCTGCACACAAACACACACAGCTGATGGACTGGAGATTTACAGCTGCACACAGTGATGGCAGTTTCCCAGTACAATAACTTCAGTTCTAACAGGCCAGCAGAGGAGAAGCAGAGACATTTAATCAGGACTGGGGCTCATTCAGAACTATGTGAGATATGCTTTCACTAATGTGAGAGAGAAAAGGCCATGCAGTGCCAATCTGTTAATAAACCATAAAAAGTGCCTTTTAAAAATAAAAGCAAGAAAACCAATAAAAGCCTAATATGAACCCAGGTATCAGGTATTTCTTGGATTGGGTCAGTCTGGCCATTGGATGGTGAACAAAATCTACATGTGACATTCACAGAGACCCAAAGGAGTTGGAAGAATCCATGTCAGAAAATTCAGATGAACACCTTAATTGAAGAAAATATCTTCAGAGAGTCTGAAAAGGTGTCCAACCTTGTTCCTGGAGATCTACCATTCTGCAGAGTTCAGCTGCAACCTTTATCAACAACATCTGTCTTTAATTATCAAGAGCTCAGACCCTACATAGTCGGTATAGTTGTGATTCATCAGAGTTGGAGCAGAACTCTCCTAGATCTTTAGGAACAGGGTTGAGCATCCCTGGTGTAAAGGGTCTCTGTTGTCTCCATGACTGAGGCCATACTTCACATACAAACATATTGAGGATACCAAATTTTTCTTTTCTAATCTAAGAATCGAAGAACCAAGTCAGTTCAGGGGTGGTTTATAAACCAAAGTTTATAAAGAGCAAGGAATCGAGAAGAGAAACGACGTAAAGCTGTAGTTGCTCTAGAATGAACAGTGGGTCAACTTTACCCCATGGATGTGTGGTCCCAGGCAAAAGGTCTTTGGCACAATCGCATAGCCAATGAAGTGCTTCAAGCTTAACATTTTTTTGGTTTATTTTTTTTTTTTGACAGATTGTAAGTTGATTTCTGTGGTTTATAGAGCTTGGACACATTAAAGATGAGGAATTTTCTAATTATTTGGAAAGTTTGTTTGATATAAGCATCCAGTTTTGCATTGCTGGCAGTAAGTCGGACTTGTTACTGGTGCACATTAGACTCCAGCAGGGCTGCCCTTTGTTACCAGTTGTGTTCATTATTTTTATGGCCAACATTACTAGAAGCAGCCTAGGGCTGGAGAGGGTCTTGTTTAGGGACCACGAGATTTCATTTCTGCTATTTGCAGATGATATTGTCCCGTTGTCTTCATCAAACATAGACCTGCACTAGGACGGTTTGCTGCCGAGCCACGCAGCAGGAATGAGAATCAGCACATCCAGGTCCTAGGACATGGTGCTCAACCGGAAAAAGGTGGCTTGTCATCTCCAGGTTGGGAGACTCCTTGCCCTAGGTGGAGGAGTTCCAAGTATAATGGGTTTTTTTCTTGAGTCAGGGAAGGAAGGAATTTGAGATTAACAGACAGATCGAGACATGATCATGAGCTTTAGGCCATAAAAGGACAAGATCTTGAATACAAGTGGGCAAAACTAGTTTCCTTCATAGTGTGGCAGGATGTACCCTGACAGGGTGAGGAGCTCTGTTACTTGGTAGGAACTCAGAGTAGAGCTTCTGTCCCTCAACACCGAGAGAAGTCAGTTGAGGTGGCTTGGGCATCTGATTTGGATGCCTCCTGGACACATATCTAGGGAGGAGTTCTGAGCATGTCCCTCCATGAGGAAACACAGTGGAACCCCCAGGACATGCTGGAGGGACTATGTCTCTTGGCTTGCCTGGGAATGCCTCAGGATATCCTCTAGAGGAGTTGGATGATGTGTCTAGGGTAAAGAAAATCTAGGGTTCTATCCTGAGAATGCTGATCACTGTAACCTGGCCCTGGATAAGCAGCAGAATATGATGATGATGATGATCCTTGACAAAGTTGGTATAACTTATCATGAACTGACAGGGAAGCAGATGTTTGTCCAAGTCACTCGTGAAAGCTGTTAGCAGGAATGTTAAAAAGGTTGTTTGTATCCTAAATGGCTCTAGCCCACTGCAGTGTTCTTCCTCATAAAAAGTTGTATAATATTGACCACTTTGACCTGGTTGTTGTGAAACAAGTAATACTGCATCTCGAACATATAAGGTACATTTCACTGCATTCCTCTGCCTGACCTGTGTATGTCTACCAGAGGCAGATGTAAAAAGAGTGTCTGGAGGTGATTGCAGTGACCAATGGAGATGCTGACCAGAAAGGTGAATGGGTTTGAGTGGTGGATTTGATCAGGTCTTCTGTCACCGAATAAAGAAGAGGAAGACGGACTAATGCATGTTTAATTCCAAAAAAATTTAGCAAAACTACAAAGGCAAAAAAAAAATGCTTCATATCAAAGCAACTTGGGTTGCTCAGGCTCGGGTTCAGGTTAGGAAAGAAGAGGAATGGGTAAAAGAGGTAAGTCTAATGAGTTAGTTATGTGGGGTCCGGTTGAGTGAGCTTAATGTGACCTGACAGCGCACTGAGGAGTGTGTGAACAGGCTAAATGTCTATAATGAGGGTGTGCAAGTGAAGGTCCTCACAGTTCAGGTGATCAAATAGGAGCATAGCAAATTGGAGGCAGAGTCTAGTGCCAATGATGCAGGCAGATTGTTGATATATCTACACATATTAGCAGCATATAATTTGGCTTTGGTTGAAGGAAAGGTGAGTGATTGTGAAAGGTGACTTTACTCAATATTCAGCAAGTGATCTACATTCACATTCTGCTGTATTGTTAAGATTTTCCCATTAAAAAAAGGCACTTTATGCAGTGTTTTGAGGGGTAGCATCTCTGAGATTACAACCCCACAGCACTGATTCCTATTGCTGTCCAATCTCTGAAACTTTCAACTCATGCTCATTTGTGGATTCGTTGGGCCTTGTGTCATAATTGCAGTGTATCTGTCTCCAATTTATGGCTTTAACCATCATAATAAGCTCCCCAGGTGAGTCCATGTTTATTAAGATGTCTTTGTCTGTTGCCTTTGACACTTTTTGAGCTGCAGATGGATGTGAAGTGTCCACACAAACCGTTCTCTCAAGCGGGTGAAATACCCAGGTGACCCATTAGATGGTGTCCAGTCCACTGAAGAGCCCGTCCGCAGGCCTTACCCCAACACCCCCTAATGAAGCAGTTACCTGATGGGTAATTGCTCCTGTTTTTGCCCTTGAAGCTTTTCTCCAGGTGGGACACAAGTAGCCAAATGAGGTCCTCCGACAAGGGACATTATCATCATCAGTGGTCAGTCAGTGTGAAACAGCTGACTTTAGCACTTCAGCACGGCCTACTGTCAAATTTACGATCATGCACAGGTGCATATTATTACAGTTTATGTGTACAGATTAGCTCCACACATTGAGATAAATGCATAGATTCAATGATATTTTACAAAATAATTTTATTATATTTTTAAAATGTATTTAATAAATTTGATAAAAATAAAATATTATTTTAAGTTTAGCCATTGAAAATATTTACAATTACATTTTTAATTATCAATTTTAGTGTCAATTTATTTATTTATTCAAATTTATTTCTTATATTTTTAATAGTTGACAAAACATTTTTATCCATTTCTATTCATATATTACTATTCATATTATATACTATAACCATTTTAGTATATTTATTCTTTTAACATTTATCATCACAAATATAATTGACTTAAAATGATTGTATTTCATTTAATTAACATTTTTTAATTATTTTCTTTTCTAAAGTTAAATATCCTCTATAACTATGTACAATCAGTTTTATTTGAGTTCAAACTGGTGTTATTTTATTTAATTTTTTTTTTATATTACATTTTTAAATATAGTTTCCTCTATAAATATTTATTATCACAATAACTTGACTTAAAATTTTTATTTTATTAAAATGTTATTATATTTGGATTAATCTCTGATCTTTATAGAAGTTATCTGCACTCTTTACCAGTCTCAGTTTTACAGCGCTGCATGTGGCCCTGCTGATGATCAGCTATTGATCAGACTGAGGGTTAAAGCTCAACTGTTTCCTCCCACTAATCATGAGTTAAGCCAGAGGATTGCAGTCTCTTTCCCCAGAGACCCTCAGACAAGGTCCTGCAGTCACCCAAACCGAATCAGGCATAGAGCTGCCTTACCAATAGCTTATTTACTAAGAGCTGCGACTCTCATTTCTCATAATGCAAAGGTCAACACGTTCCAAACCTCTATTTCAGGTTGGGCACAAAAGAAGATATTTTGAAAAATGTTGGAATCTGGTACTGTTAGCCATTGGATTCCTACTATGGTACATTGTAAAAAAATATCTGTTCATTAACAGTTTTTGTATTTTGTGATTCACAAGTGCATTATGGGACTTTGACCTCTGCTTTTGACTTTTGATGTAGAAAATTCAACTCTACAGTTTAACAAAGTGACTTTTATTGACATTTTAATCATTTAAAATAATATAATGGATAAGAAATAATAGATATTGTGAAATAAGTCTGTAGAATACCAGAAAATGTACTGGCAGTTTATTACAAGCTTTTTTGTTCCATAATATACAACACCAATCCAGACAATATATCACTTTAAACTGTTAATTATGTTCACCTTTTCAAACTTTTCAAGGTTAAAAGCTGTTGGAAGAAAGATCAAAAGCATGAATAAATGAAGAGAAAAAAAAATAAAATAAAAACATAAATCACAAAATACGGAAAACTGCTTTACATATTTACAGATAATTATTTTTACAATGTACCAGTTTCCAACATGTTCTGTAATAACTGCTTTTGTGTTCAACAGAAAATAGAAACACATAAAGGTTAAGAACCACTTAAAGGTAAGTAAATAGTGAGTAAATGTTGTGCCTTTTAAAAAGGTGATCCTTTTAAAGTATACATCATAACAGCATCACCACTAATAGAGGAAATATATTTTTGCCCAGACTCGCACTCCCAGTTTTCCTTGAAGAATCTCATATGAATACATTTTAGTTAAAGTGAAGAGTTAAAGTTAATTGCACATATTAAGTAAATTGGTTTTGAGAACAGTTGCTGAGAAATGTCTTGAGTTCAAACCGAAAATCTGGTTGCATGATTTTATATTTTGGCCAATATGAGCACAGTTTTGGGAAATTGTGGAGATCTCCAAAACTCTAGGACACAATATCTGAGATTATTAAGGTCTTTTTCTGAAAATAAATTACTAAATAAATAAATAAACAAGCAAAAAAAATTTGGCTAAATGAGTAACTGGAGATGTTTATTTCCTTACTCTCATGCCATCTAATATACACTTCACCACCAGTAAAAAAGTTTGGGATTAGTAAGATTTTTCAGCAAAGCAATCTATAATGTAAAAACATATTTAAACTAGATGCTGTTATATTTTAACCTTCTTTCATCAAAGAATCCTAAAATTTAAATGTATCTGTTTCCACAAAACTATTAGATGAGATAATTGTATTAATCATTATTAATGATTTTGTACCAATAATATGTTTATATACAGCAAATCACCATATTAGTATGATTTTTGAAGGACCGTGAAACTGAAGACTGGAGTCCTGATGCTGAAAATTCAGTTCTGAATCACAGGAATAAATAAAATGCTAAATTATACTGCATAAAAATAAATAACTATTAAAAATGTACAGTTTTACTGTATTTTTGATCAAATAAATAATGAGCAGAACAGTCTTTCTTTTAAAACATTAAAAAGTCTTTACTGATTAACAAATCTTACAGGTTACAATCTTACACGTGTTTTCTTCTATTGAACATAAAAGAACATTTTTAGCCGAGACTGTGGTTCTTGGTGATTCATAAAATGCAAATAAACAGGTTCTGATAATTTTAGAGACAAAAAATTCCTTTAAAATAATATATATTAGATATTAAGGAAGCAAAATCAAGTAATACGTAATTTAGTTTGTTTCATTTTTGCATCTCACTGATGTCAGAGATGTTACCACGTATGTTTCCTTTACAATGACAACAAACCTGTCCAAATAACTTCCAATAGCTTAAAGCTTAAACACACACACACACACACACACACACACACACACACACACACACACACGCACACACACACACACACACACACAGTGTCAGATTATCCAGGTCTGAATTGAGTTTGCATGCTGGAGAGCAGAATGAATGTTCATGCATAACCAGAGAGGCTGATCAGACCAAGACTCACAGATCTGTTGGTTTCTCTGATGGCCTGATCACCGGATCAATATCGCTTTTCAGGTATGCATCTATGGTATTAGTTACATAAACACAGAGCAAAAGGAAGCACGCTGATTTGTTTTATTACGGATCAGGAACAGATTGCAGGAGCAGCTAATCATCAGGCCATTGGGTCGTGTGCCGAATCCCCTCATGGGCCTTTACACAAGCAAATCAGACATCAGATCAGATCAATACGATCCCCCACACACACACACCTCGAGTTCATTGAATTCTTCCAGTGTTTGGAAAACAGATACTACAGCACTGTAAATATAGCCTTATACATGATGAATTATCAATAACACATCGAGCTGAGTTGTCACGCTCAAAAGATGAATGAGACCATTAGAAGCTGTTAATTGTGTGTGGGCAAAAACTCAGAGTCGCACTTTGTAGTGATCTTAAGCTAGATTCTCCTAGCATTCGGATATTACAGTTTAAAGATGCACATTGGGTTTAAAAGGATACACAATGAATTTAATCATTTATTCAAGTTGATCCAAACAGTTTGTTGGACAGTCTGTTGCGAATGTGCTCACAATTATTTACAATAATAAATATTGTAAATAATGTTCTGTTTCTTGCTGTAATGTGAAATGGACGCTGACAACAGGGAGAGCGGATCCAAACGCAGTGTTTATTAGCAGGATGGTCAGGCAAGCAACAGTCAACACAGGAACAAATAGATGTATACGGGCAATTCCAGTGTCATGGTCATATAACAGGCAGATGATCAAAAGGCAGTCAGCAGACAGGGTAAAACAAACAAAACAAAGCAAGGTTCAAAAACACAGAGGGCAAGGAAACCACGTCATAATGTTCACAAAACTGTTCAACAAGACTCAGCAACTTCTGTGTGTTTGTGTGCTATATAAATAGTCCAGTAATCAGTCTATGAGCAGCTTCAGCTGTGTGAGCGTAATCAATGGTAATCTAGGTCAGGTGTGTGAGTGGTGCATGACTGGATCTTGTAGTCCATTTAATGGTGGATTTGTAGTTCTATGCAATACTGTGTTGCAAAATCTGCACAGGTTGGATCGCTGGTGATCGTGAAACTTACGTCTGATAGTTTAATTTTATAGGCATGGACCGTTATATAGTGGTGGGCAAAGCGAGGCTTCATGAAATATTAAAACAGTTGAAGCAAATGTGTCGACGCTTCGAAACGTTTCAAAACCCCACTCTACAGTGACGCCTAGTGGTCATGTTTTATGTATTGCACTGGTTTAGTGCACTCAACAGTTTCAGCATAGAACGGTTGAGCAAATTGTGGTAATAAACCTCACTTTGTGGGATCGAAGCCTCAAGTGGTATAGTGGAGTGGTTAGGGTTCCTGACTACCATGCAGTGATTGTTGGTTCGAATCCAGGCTGATACAGTTATTTTAAAAATGCTTTAATATCAGTTTGAGGTGCATAGTTCTGTTTCAACATTGGTCTGACATCCGAATAAACACTTTGTAAATAAATATGGCTTGTTTTGGTCATAAAACAGGGTTGTTGATAGATCAGATACAGTTGTGGACAGAAGTTAACAAGAATTATTTATGTTATTCATTAAATTTCCCATTTATTGTATTTTGTTAACATCTACCTAAATCCCACCATCACAGTACTGTAAAATATTAATTATTGTTTTAGTTACAAAAATTATGTTAAATTGATGGCGTATCTGCAGCTGTATCCTATCTAGACTACACCATAAACAGTAGCATGATTAAAATACATAAAATCATGATTTTGGTATTTTGGATCTTGATATTTGTACAAGTCGGGATTCGAACCCAAAAGTCATTTAAAGCCTCAATCTACACAAACATGCACGGTCCACTAGGCCATACGAGACAGACACTTTCACCTGACCCTGTCAGTCAAATGCAGATTCTCCAGATCTCGAAACCCTTCTGAACTGATCAATGCTTTGAATCGCTTTAGTCACGTGACCAGGTGTTTCGAAACACTTTAATCATGTGACCTGGGTGTTTCGGATCATGCTTCGGTACAGTGTCTCGAAACACTTGCGCTTAGGGATCTCGACACTGTGTCGAAACGTCAGTTTCATGTCAGCCATCCCTACCGTTATAAGATTCTGAAGATATGATAACATAATCACAGTATCACGGTATTGTACTTACTGCTTTAAAATACTGTATGTTTTTTTTAAATGTCTGGGTAAAATACAACAAATTTAACATAATATATTTTATTTTAAAAAACATTTATAATATTTTGGAAGAGTAAACATGTCAGGCTAAATAATGAAAATAAATCATTGACTTCTGCTGTCTTTATTAGTTTCAAAA
The DNA here is from genome assembly GCF_903798145.1 of Danio aesculapii. Lineage (NCBI taxonomy): Eukaryota > Metazoa > Chordata > Actinopteri > Cypriniformes > Danionidae > Danio > Danio aesculapii. Next base: position 31,091,482 of record NC_079458.1, read on the forward strand.
ACACAGATACTGTTGCCCTAAAAACTAAATAAAACGGTCATAAAAAAAACTGAAATAACAGAAATTTTTTGTGATTTTACAACCTTGACTTTTCCAAACTGTGGTAAATCTTGAAACTGGTTATCATCCCATGCTTATTTGTAATACCTTCATTTATCATTAGGAGTCACAGGTATTAATTTCAGTTTTTTTCTGGACTCTCAAAGCACCAAATCTGTTGACTTAACCCAAAAAAAAAACGTATTTCATGTTCTGCACTCTCAGAAATAAAATATTAATCAATCTAAAATATTAATCAATCTAAAATTATTAAGTTATCTTGAGAAAAATCACAATATATATTGCAGAAAATTTAAATATCGCAATGTATGTTTTCCCAATATCGTGCAGCCCTAGTTCAGTCATCCGAAAACGTACGAGTTTAAAAGGAGCACCAAACTAAACCCAACCATCATTGGGAGATGAGCAAATCATTCTTAATTGTATAAATGAGATTGTACAAATTCATATGAATTAGCCACTAAATCAAACAGTTACAAATTGCAGTGAGATAGCGCTTTTTATCTATTTTTATTGTATTTTTATTAAATTTTTTTTATTAAAGAAGAAAAGAAAAAGATAGAAGCAAATTAAAAAAACAATAACATCACAACCTAAATGAACAGTTAACTGATCACGTAGGTCCTTACAAATCAGGCTGACAGATAAATATCTGAGATAGAAGTCAGGTTACACATTATAAAGGCACAAAAACAATGCCTTTCTCCCAATATTGCAAGTATTTGTCCAATCGTAGTTTAACTGAAAAGGTCATCTCCTCCATATTTTGAACTTTGTTAATAATTGGTTTGTCCATATCTGATGCAATGTTGTATGATAACAATCCAGCATTTCTTAAGAGTGTAGAATACATGTTAGTAAGTTGCTTCGATACATTCATTAATTCATTTCCCTTCGGCTTAATCGCTTTATTCATCAGGGGTCGCCACAGCAGAATGAACTGACAACTTATCCAGCATATGTTTTTACGCAGCGGCTGCCCTTCCAGCTGCAACCCAGTACTGGGAACCACGCATACACGTTCATTCACACACATACAATACGGCCAATTTAGCCAATACACCTATACCTCATGTCTTTGGACTGTGGGGGAAACCGGAGCACCTAGAGGAAACCCATGTGAACATGGGAGAACAAGCAAACTCCACAACTGACCCAGCTGGGACTCGAACCAGCAACATTCTTGCTGTGAGGCGACAGCCAATGCTAACCACTAAGCCACTGTGTTGCCCTGCTTTGATGCATGAATTAATGTAATACAATGTATATATAATTTATTAATTATAATTAATGTTATTAGGGCAACTCAAGCATTTCATGTGGTTTGATGGATTTGTCCAGCGAGGTTTTATTTGTCAGTGTAACTTTACCTCTTATTCATTTATCAGCCAACTGTGCCTCTCCATTGATCCTCATACAATCATTGACAGCCAACCGCAAGCTCTCAATCAAGAGCTGTGGCCCAGTGACACTTTAACTTCTCCACATCCATTTATCAAGCAGCATTTCCAGCTCATAATGCCTGTGCCACTCACATCATTGGCAAAGTGTGCCCTCCAACACACGAATCACAATAGCCGACCGTCACAATACTCACAAATGTGGGTTTTTAGAGCGCCGTATAGAAGTCAAACCCATTGTTTCAGGCTTCCTCACACTGGCTGTCAGGCTGCTAATTGTGTCCCTTTCAGAGCTTTTGTGTATAAGCACACTTCTGGACACCAGTGTGAAAAGAACAAGAAGGGGGTCGAGGGGGTCTCGAGTTGGGTAACTCTGGGGCCCCTGAATGAGGGCACGTGTGCACCACAATGAAGCCTCCAGATTAGGGGCTGAACAAAAGCCGGTGAACTGTAATTACACAGCAAACTGTGAATGAATGAATGAATGAGGCCTGACACTGCTCCATTGACATTCTGCAGGCTGACTCTACTGTAAGCAGAGGAGGAGCAGACACATGCCGAACACAGAGGGAGAGAGAGCGAGGGAGAGGAAGAGAGAGAGACTTTGGGCTTTTCCAGCCACTTTAATTACAAAGTCGCAAAAACATTAAACAAATAATTATTCCTTCATTAATTTTTTTCAGAACTTCAGAACTTTATTACATGTCTGCAAAACGTAGTTTCTCCCCCAAAACATTTAATTTGTGCTTCAAATCAAGTTATTGTTTTAGTAATTTGACCAAGGCCACCAAAACATAAAGTGTGTTTGTCATCGTGTATGCCACACTACTCAAAACAATTAGTTGTTTTTTCACCATGACAGTCAAATATGGAAATTAAGGTTTAAAAAATCTAATTCTAATAACTGATTTATTTTATCTTTGCAATGATGACAGTAAATAATATTTGACTAGATATTTTTCAAGACACTTCTATAGAGCTTTAAGTGACATTTACAGTTTTTAACGATTGCTTAAGCACAATTTTGAAATTGAGGCTCATTTTGTCAAAACACTACACACAATTTCCACATCCACACACACAAACAGCAAAAAACATCAGATCTTTTGCAAAATTAAACAGTTCATTCAAAACTTTACAACAATATAACAAAACACAATTTTAACATCGTACAGAACATACACGCTTCATTCAGTATAAATCTGTTTGCTTCCATTACACACTGCTAACTCACTAATACTGATATAATCTGGGTTTGATTTGTTTCAGAGGTATTGCTATAAAGTACATGAACATACAGAATTCACCAAACAGTGATAGACTGATTGCCCTATCTTAACAAATCATGCAACAAATGTAAAGCTTATTTATACAGCTTTCTGGTCATGTATAAACTTCGACAGCAAAAAAAAAAAAAAAATCTCCCCCAACCCCTGTCTCCTGTTTACCAACCTTCCTCCCTTTCCTGCTTCGTCTTCCTCTTACTGCGACATTGCCTTCCATATTTAATGAAGATTAATATTTATAGCTATACTACTGTAAACATATTTATTGAAAACTAGTGAAGTTTATACCAATTGATTTTTATTGTGGTTAAAGCTGATTGGTGTGTCTAGTTTTGCACCAGTGTGCCTGCACACCTGATGGCTGTGTTTAACCGATTGGCTCGTGTGTGTTCATCTGGAAGCCTTTGATTTAAAATTGCAAGGAAATTCCATCATAAAACATCTGTGTCAAAAGCATCCAAGTGTGTTTAGTGATTTGCAAATCACTGTGTGTAATGTTTTGCAAAAAGTGTGAAGGTGATTATGTGCTTACAGTTGTGCAGATCAAGACTTGTGTTTTGCTCCTTAAGGTGTAAGGTTTTGCTAGTTGTGGGAAAAGTTTAATTTTAGTGTGTAAGCAATCGTAAAAACTGTAAAGGCTTAACTAGCTTAGGTTAACTAGGCAGGTTAGGGTAATTAGGCAAGTTATTGTCTAATGATGGTTTGTTCTGTAGACTATTGATAAAAAAATTGCTAATAACTCTGACTTCAACTGAATATATGGTTCCATATAGGATAAATAGATAACACAAATTGTATTTCAACTAGAGGTAATTTACTAATTTAGCAAGACATTACAAAAAACGTCAATATCAGATATTTATGGTGTAAACATTTTCAAATGAGAACTGACTCATCAATTTTGATCAACAAACCATATGCAATTAATTTTTGTCCAAACTGCAGACAATTGTACTTACTGTTTGCACACATGAGCCAAAGCATTTGCAGTTTGCTTAAATCTTTAAGAAATGCCACTCTGAGGGGAACAATAAGCCAATTGTTCAGAGATCTAAATGTATTGTTTTGAATTCAATCGAGAATTGAGCCAAATCAATTGAGAAAAACAAGAAACAATACCATATTTGATAATAAACGTTCTAAATGCCCTTTTTATCTATAAACTTCCTACAAACCTTATAAAATAAATATTACATTTTTAAAGCAACAACTTTAAGCAAAGAGCAAAACATCAAACAAAATAAAAGTTTGGTGAAGAAATTTTAAATGCTTCCATTTGATTATTAAACATCAGATAGCTTATAATGAAATTATGTTGATATTAACTTTTGTTGACAGGCTAAACGTTCATTCATAACTTCTAAATAACCTTGCCAAAACATTTCAAAAATATTCTTTGGCAGCTGGACTCTCTCCTTATTGTGTCCTACAACATTCCTCTCTACACAACCAATAATTAAACCTAAAAACCCAAGCCACTTGTGAAATACATGAACCATAAATGCATCCTACTAAAAATGTATATTTAATATGAACATGTTGCTGCTAAATCAGCATAAGCAGTTTTTAATCACTTCAAAATACCTAATCTCTAATCTTTCCTGCTGTGCAAGAAACTCATAGCGGGCGTAAAAACATCATGTGATCATTGACAGCTTCAGTTTTAACAGGTGTGACTAATGACAGCCTGATATTTCCTACTCAGAGCTAATTTGCGGAGGGTCTTAAAGCAGCACTCGAATCTGCTTAAGCGGCTGAAATGAGGGCTGAAGCAGCAGAGGTTAAAGACTGGAGATGAGGCTGTGTGTCGGTTCAGCTCAGCTCAAGCACACCGGGGGAGCCATTGAAATGCAGAGTCCTGGATGAACCTCATTAACAGTTTACAGTTCAGGTGGAGCAATTACAGAGGGAGCAAAGACACTGTGTTTTTAGGACTCACAGTAGATCAGTATGGGGCAAATATGGAGATGCAGGTCTTGCATACCTTTTTTTTTTAGTTTTGCTCTTTCAGTTCGGAAAATTTTCATTTAAAATAGCTGAAAAAAAAATCACTTCAAATAATAATTTTGCACTTCAAACTACACTGTAAAAAGCAATTAGTTAAGTGAGTGAATCTGTTGCATTGAAAGCAACTAAATGACTTCACTTTTAAAAAGTGACTAAACCCTATTAACTTTTAACTGTTAGTTTTACTTAACTTTTTATAATTATGCTAAGGATTCATTAACTTTAAGGCAAAGTGTTCATTAATTTTACCTGCCTCACAGCAGGAAGGTTGCTGGTTCGATTCCTGGCTGGGTCAGTTGGCATTTCTGTGCTGAGTTTGTGTGTTCTACCTGTGTTCGTGTGAGTTTCCCCACAGTCCAAAGACATATAGGTATAGGTGAATTGAATAAACTAAATTGGCCGTAATGTACGTTTGTGAAGGTAAGAATGTATGAGTGTTTCCGAGTGTTGGGTTGCAGCTGGAAGGGCACCCACTGAGTAAAACATATGCTGGATAAGTTGGCGGTTCATTCCGCTGTGGTGACCCCTGAATTCTAAAGGGATTAAGCTGTATACTCATGGTCGTAGTGTGTGACTGAGTGTATGGTTGTTTTCTAGTAAAGTAGGTTGCAGTTGGAAGGGCATCAGCTGTGCAAAACATATACTGGATAAGTTGGTGGTTCGTTCCACTGTGGAAACAAAGGGACTTAGCTAAAAGAAAATTAATTAAGGAAATTATTGAAGTTGGTTAAAAATAAATAAATTCATAACTTTTTATGTAAGGAATTAAAAGACAACTAGAACATTTCCAGTTTCTCTGGATTTATGATTTATAGTTTGTGTTTTGTTTCTTTTTGAGAAAAATATAACTTTGTTTGAATTTACAATCTACCAATGACATTCTTCCAAATTTTAAATAAACATGTTGTCATGACCTATATACAGTTAAAATCAGAATTATTAGACCCCCTGTTTATTTTTTCCCCCAATTTCTGTTTAACGGAGAGAACTTTTTTTTTAAACACATTTCTAAACATAAAAGTTTTAATAACTCCTTTCTAATAATTGATTTATTATAATTATAATCAATTCTAATAATTGATTTAATTTTATCTTTGCCATGATGACAGTAAATAATATTTGACTAGATATTTTTCAAGACACTTCTATACAGCTTAAAGTGACATTTAACAATTAATTAGGTTACCTAGGCAGGTTAGGGTAATTAGGCAAGTTATTGTATATGATGGTTTGTTCTGTAGACAGTTGAAAAAAAATAGCTTATAGGGGCTAATAATTTTGACCTTAAAATGGTTCATAAAAAATTTAAAACTGCTTTTTTTCTAGCTGAAATAAAACAAATAAGACTTCAGAATAAAAAGTCTCCAGAGGAAAAAGTATTATCAGACTTACTGTGAAAATGTCCTTGCTCTGTTAAACATCATTTGGAAAATATTTCAAAAAAGAAAAAAAAAGTCATTTATTTTTATATATATATATATATATATATATATATATATATATTCATTCATTTTCTTTTCGGCTTAGGCCTTTTATTAATCCGGCATCGCCACAGCGAAATGAACCACCAACTTATCCAGCACATGTTATACGCAGCATTTAGCCTACCCAATTCACCTGTACCGCATATCTTTGGACTGTGTGGGAAACCGGAGCACCTGGAGAAAACCCACATGAATGCAGGGAGAACATGCAAACTCCACACAGAAATGCCAACTGACCCAGCCGAGGCTCGAACCAGCAACCTTCTTGCTGTGAGACGACAGCACTGCCTACTGTGCCACCGCATATATAAATCAGTAACCATGATTTTATCTTTTTTTGAGTGTTATTTTGTCCATTGTTGTTTTCTCTGACTCTAAGTGGCATCAGAACAGGTCAATTATTTACATGAATGAATAAATAAATTATTAATTAATTTAAAAATATAGTTTTATTTTATTTATTAAATGATTAAATTTTTTCTTATAAAAACACATTCGCAATTTAGGACTTTACGATTTAACAATAAGCTGACTTTTTTATAACAAACTGCAAAACATTCAGATTTGCAGTTTGTTATAAACTCTTTCAGAGTCTTCCTAACAACCTTTTAACACTTAAACCCCATTTCCATTAACAATTCATTAGCAACATCCAAACAAACAAACAAACAAACACCATTAAAAAAAATCAAGTCCTATATGTTAAATTCCAAGTGATTTCCTCCGAGTCTAAGAAGGAAGTGTTTGACTGATGGGAGTTTTGACAGTAAAGCCACGCCTTCTTTCTCATTGTCCAGAGTTCCTCAGGAGATGGACTTCACCTGATCCTCATCTCCATGGCCTCCAGCCTCTATTCACAGCCCTGCTACTTTAAGCTGCTCTCCAACAATCATGCATTCATGTGCGCGTAATTGGCATCCGCGAATCCCGACTGTTTTGGTGGGCCCTTAAACACTGTTAGGGTCTTTGGATGTCGCTTCATGTCAGACAAAAGCCTGGAGGTGTTGCACCCCATTTCCATCTATTTAGAGTGCTGGGAAGAGGTTGAAACGGCCCTGTGTTTACTGTAAACTTTGGTGGGGGGGGGGACGCTGAGTGCTGCTGAACTGCTCTTATTAGTGTCCAGCAGACATCAATAGCTGGAGTCTTAATTAAACAAGCTGATGCCGGAGTGTCAATCAAACGGGCAGTGCAGATTCTTACTGTCTGATACATACAATATTCTTCATTCCCTTGTGGCATCACTGTGTGTTGTGGAGGGGAAATCACGTGGAAGAAATGCAGACGTGTAAGCATATAGTGCTAATCCAGATGTTGATGGCTTTTTACATTTGTGTTTTTACATTTGTGTTTCTAGGCTTCGCTTTGTTGTTTTTTAAAGTTGGGTCATTCTTTTTTATGAATGAGCTTTTCATTTATTCTTTCTATCTTTTTTTATTTTTTATTTATTTTTGTAATCAAGCTACATTTAATGGGTTATGTTCGTACAAGGCTGCAGTGTTTGTGAAATGTATAATTATTACAAATGATTGTTGAAAACAATATTTGAATAATTATATAAATGTTTTAATGTGCTAAATAGCTGTAAAATAAATTTAAAATGAAAGAAATGGAGCTATTCATTTATTGAGCAATACTTCACTTAATTTAAAGTGTAAACTAATTAAAATGAATGTTATTTATCTTAAATTATCTTTAATGTATAGAAAAAGGCAAAGAAATGTAATATTAATATATAACTAAAATAAATTTGTACATTTTTACATATATATATATATATATATATATATATATATATATATATATATATATATATATATATATATATATATATATGTGTAAAAATGTACAAATTTATTATATATACACACATTTATATATATGTATGTATATATATATATATATATATATATATACACACACACACACACACTTGCACAATGACAGTAGAAACTTAATCAAATGTTAAAATCAAAATAATGTTTTTTATTTATTTAATATTTTATTTATATTATTATTTATTGAGTCATGGAAAAAAATTAGTCTATATACAATGACAAGAGTTGAATTTTACATTTAAATATAAAGTGAAAATAAAAATTTATTAATATGTACAAGTTAACATAAAATAATAAAAATTTCATTGAAATATAAATATATGAATAAGACAACAGGATATGGTAAAATAGTTTTTGTCATGATTCTTAAAAACAGTTTTATTCATGAAAATTTAAAAACAACGTCACTAATAAAACTACGAATCATCAATATTTAAATAAACATTAAATTAACGTCACTAATAAAATTACGAATCAATATGTAAATAAACATTAAATTAATGTCACTAATAAAATTACGAATCATCAATATATAAATAAACATTAATTTATGGCCACTAATAAAGTCATGAATTATCAATATATAAATAAACATTAATTTAACGTCACTAATAAAATCGCGAGTCATCAATAAATAAATAAACATTAAATTAACGTGACTAATAAAATTACAAATTGATATATAAATAAACATTAAATTAACATCACTAACAAAATTATGGATCATCGATATATAAATAAACATTAAAATAATGTCACTAATAAAGTCATAAATCATCAATATATAAATGAACATTAAATTAACGTCACTAATAAAATTATAAATCATCGATTTATTTATATAAATAAACATTAAATTAACATCACTTATAAAATTTCAAATCATCGATATATAAATAAACATTAAAATAAGGTCACTAATAAAATTATGGATCATCGATATATAAATTAACATTAAAATAATGTCACTAATAAAATTATAAATCCTCGATATATAAATAAACTTTAAAATAACATCACTAATAAAATTACGAATCATCGTTATATAAATAAACATTAAAATAATGTCACTAATAAAATTATAAATCCTCGATATATAAATAAACTTTAAAATAACATCACTAATAAAATTACGAATCATCGTTATATGAATAAACATTAAATTAATGTCACTAATAAAATCATGAGTCATCAATATATAAGTAAATGTTAATTTATCGCCACTAATAAAATGATGAATCATCGATACATAAATAAACATTAATTTATCGCCACTAATAAAATGATGAATCATTGATACATAAATAAACATTAAATTAACGTCTCTGATAAAATTACGAATCATCAATATATAAATAAACATTAAATTAACGTCTCTAATAAGATTACGAATCATCGTTATATAAATAAACATTAAATTCATTCATTTTCTTTTCGGCTTAGTCCCTTTTTTTAATCTGGGGTCGCCAGAGTGGAATGAACCGCCAATTTATCCAGCATATGTTTTAAGCAGTGGATACCCTTCCAGCTGCAGCCCATCACTGGGAAACGCCCATACACACTCAATCACACACATACACTTCGGCCAATTTTAGCTTACCCAATTCACATATACCACATGTTTTTGGACTTATGGGAGAAACCGGAGCACCCGAAGGAAACCCACGTGAACAAGGAGAGAACATGCAAACTCCACATAGAAATGCCAATTGACCCAGCAAAGGCTCGAACTAGCGACCTTCTTGCTGTGAGGAGATCTTGTTACCCACTGCGCCACCGCGTCACCCTAATCATTAAATTAACATCACTAGTAAAATTACATACAAAAAAAACAATAAATTAGAATTTGATATATAAATAAACATTAAATTAATGTCACTAAGTAAATCACGAATCATCGATAAATATATAAACTTTAATTAACGTCACTAATAAAATAATTAATCAGCAATATTTAAATAAACATTAACGTCACTAATAAAATTACGAATCAATGATATATAAATAAACATCAATTTAACGCCACTAATAAAATTACAAATCATCAATATACTGCTACATAAATAAAGGCAACTTTTAGATTATCTAAATAAAACAGATAATAGCATAACTACAAAATAATTGTTTAAAAAACGACAATTTTATAATTATTCAAGATAAAACAGCCTTGAAAAAGGACGAAATCCCAAACAAATATTAACTCTCATTCTTTATCATTGATATGGGGAAAGTGGGTAAAAAGCCGGAATTATGCATGAATGTCAGGCCTTAAATCAAAAGCCTCTTGTGGAAAAGAGAAAGCTCAATTCCCACAACTCCGCAGGATTTTGCTTTGCCTGCATGGTGTCTTTGTGGAAAGCAGTTGTATGTTATCTGAGTAACAGAAACAGCCCTGGTAATCCTTTATGTGGCAGGACGCATAACTGTTCTGAGTCCCCTGACAGTCAGTCAGTGTGGGGGTTTGTGGATCTCCATTGTCATTGAACAGCGCCTCACACCGTCACACTATTGCATTCATTGTAATGTGGCCTGGGTTTTTTTTTTTTTTTTTTGCATGACCATGAGGCCAATCTGCTTGGATTGCTGCGCTTGGTCAGGGGTCTATAGGTTTGCAATGAGGTCTGTATTTCACTCACTTTCAACTGTCTTTATCTTTGTACTCTGTTAGTGTGGTGAGAGGAGCTGAAGGTGTGATGTTATTTTATTCAGGCTTACACTAATTAGACCGCATCTCTAAGGCTCTGTTTACAACTTGAATTAAAGACATAGATCAGCCAAACTTTAAATGTACTCTTAATTTACTCAGCTTGAGGACATGCAAGATGTAGCTGACTTTTTTGTTTCTACAGTAGACCATTAAAGATTTACAAACCCAAATCAGAACAAGTTGGCACAGTATGGAAAATGCTGATAAAAAAAGAAAGTAGTGATTTCTACATTCACATTTGACTTGTGTTTCATTGCAGACAATATGAACACAAAATATTTCATGTTTTGTCTTGTTAGCTTAATTTCATTTGTAAATATGCATCCTTTCCTGTCATTCAGACCTACAACACAGTCCAAAAAAGTTGGGACAGGAGCAGTTTAGGGCTAGTAATCAGGTAAATTGGTTAAATAATAATGTGATTTGAAACAGGTGATGTCAACAGGTGATTGTAATTATGATTTGGTACAGAAGCAGCAAAGATAGGCTGAGGATCACCAGTTTGCCAACAAATAAATTACTCAAATGTTTAAAAAACAATGTTCCTCAAAAAAAGATAGGAGGACATTTGGATATTTCACCCTCAACAGTGTATAACATAATTAAATGAATCAAGGAATAAGCCATATCACCACATGCTCAAGACAACAATACATAGTTACATCCAAAAATGTAAAACTGTACTGTGCCAAAAGGAAGCCCTATGTTAACAGTGTCCAGAGTCGCCGTCGACTTCTCTGGGCTTGGGGGCATCTGGGAGGGACCATCACCCATTGGAAACGTGTACTGTGGTCAAATAGATCATTATTTCAGGTATTTTTTGGGGGAGAAATGGACGCTGTGTGCTCCAGACCAATAAAAAAAGGATCATCCATCATTTTCAGCAACATGTCCAAAAGCCAGGGCTGTCATGGTATAGGGTTGTGTCAGTGCCCTTGGCAAAGGTTGCACTTCTGTGATGGCACCATTATTGCTGAAAAGTACATAAAGATTTTGGATCCCTTTTCCAGGGATGAACATATTTCAACAAGACAATGCAAAACCACATTCGGCACATTGCAAAGTCCTGGTTGCGGTGGAAGAGGATACAGGTACTTGACTGGCCTACCTACAGTTACCTACTTGTTTGCACGAAGAATGGGACAAAATTACACCTGAAACACTTCATCACTTGGTGTCTTCAGTCCTTAACCACCTTTTAAGTGTTGTGAAAAAGAATGGCAACATTACAAAGTGGTAAATGCTTTACAGTTCCAACTATTTCTGAAATGTGTTGCAAGAACCAAAATTGGAATATGTGTTTATTTAAAAAAAACAGTAACAATCACAGGGAACACATTAAATAATGTGCTGTTGTATTGTCTGCAATGAAATACAAGTCAAAGTAAATTTAGAAATCACTGCTTTTTTTTTTTTTTTTTTGTATTTGCGTTTTCCACACTGTCCCAACTTTTTCTATTTTGGGGTTCTACTTTATTGTCTTTGGGGTTCTTCAATTAATGAAGCATTGTAAATTTATTTTCTTTAATTCCTTTGAGGATATTGACCTATTTTAGTTGTCTTATAATGTTTCACAGTTAATCATCATTTTATTTAGGCTCAGTGGCCTAGCGGACGGGCACACACTGCGGTGGGCCCTGCGTCAAGGGGGCCCCCCAAATTAAGGTGTTTTATTTCTGTAATTTTCTTGAAGGAAAACTGGTGTCAACCGATCATTAACAGAATAAATAGATCGTGCAGTTTGATTTAATGATCAATAAAATTACCAACAATCCATTTCATTCCATACACGAAACTTGTCTCACTTTAATAATTCAAACAATAACACTATACTCAGCATGTCATTTTGATAGTTTTTTTATTTGGTAATTTAATAACAGTTAAAATAAAACCCACATATCAGTACCCTAATTTTTCCTATATATATATATATATATATATATATATATATATATATATATATATATATACACAGTTGAAGTCAGAATTATTAGCCCCCCTGTTTATTTTTTCCCCTAATTTCTGTTTAACGGAGAGAAGATTTTTTTCAACACATTTCTAAACATAATAGTTTTAATAACTCATCTTTAATAACTGATTTCTTTTATCTTTGTCATGATGACAGTACATAATATTTGACTAGATATTATTCAAGACATATCTATACAGCTTAAAGTGACATTTAAGGGCTTAACAAGGTTAATTAGGTTAACTAGGCAGGTTAGGGTAATTAGGCAAGTTATTGTATAAAGAAGGTTTGTTTTGTAGACTATCGAAAAAATATATAGCTTAAAGGGGCTAATCATTTTGACCTTAAAATGTTTTTTTTTTAATAAAAACTTTTTTTATTCTAGACAAAATAAAACAAATAAAACTTTCTCCAGAAGAAAAAATATCATCAGACATACTGTGAAAATTTCTTTGCTCTGTTAAACATCATTTGGGAAATATTTTTTAAAAATAATAATTCAAAGGGAGGCTAATAATTCTGACTTTAATTGTATATATTTATTTCTAACATTTTTATTTTATTAAAATTACAAAACACAAAAGTGTTCTGATTATTTCTACCTTGAACAATGCGGCCAGATTTACCACATGCATTTTAGTGGTGACTCGAGGTCCATTGCCAATCCTTCCCCTCTATCTGCTCCCCATGATTTCCTGTCAATACTCTACACTGTCATATCCATTAAAGGTTTATAAACCCTTAAAGTAGGCTAAACAACATATTTCCAATGAGCATATTCAATGTAATTTTGGACTGTGAATTGCACAACTTAAATTATTAGATTTACATTTCATTATTAGATTGAAAAGTCTGAAAAAGTCCAAACAAAAAGCATCGCCTCAAAGAAATCCAGAAAGTGGACAAACAAGATGAAAAGAGGACTGTCTCTCCCTCATCTACATGTGATCCAATCGACTCAAACGCATCTGAAAGCAGGTGTAAAAAAAGCAAGAGTTTCTTTCAGCTAATGATATTACCAGCCAAGACTAATGTAAGTGGGAGCCTTTCTTTAAACGGCACTAAACAACATCCAAACCGAGAACAGAAAGAGACTCGAAACCCATTTAACTGATGAAAGAAGGCCTGATGGCAGAACTTTTTATTGCTTTTCCCCCTCCAATCCATATGAATGGAAACCAACATGGCTGCTGCTTTAGAGACTGATAATAATTACATTATTTTTCCAGCAGACACAAACACAGACACAACATGTAACCGGAAAGTGTATGTTCGGGAAAAGCATGTATGATTTTTCCTTTTATAGATACGGATGGCCAGACAGGGCTTGATTAGTGATTCCTGTAAGGTCCATCATGTCAGCAGGTTAACAGGAAGAGCGGCGGCAGCGGCGGCTCAAGGCCACACAGAGAGCTTTACTCACACACATCTGTCTCTATCCGCTCTCACTTCAGACGGTTTCTCATCTCTGATCATTAGCAAGACCTCACTGAATGCATAGATGTGCCTCTGTATACTGCTTTTGTGCTAATTCTGTCAAACACACACTCACAAAATGTATTATATTGACTGAAATATGCACATTCTTACAGTTTTTCCCAATTGTTCAATTCAGTTCAATTCACCTTTATTTGTATAGCGCTTATACAATGTAGATTGTGTCAAAGCAGCTTCACATAAAGGGTCATAGTAAATAGGAACAGTGTAGTTCAGTTTGTAGTGTTTAAGTTCAGTTCAGTTTAGCTCCGTTCAGTGTGGTTTAATAATCACTACTAACACAAATTTTCTGAAAGCATGCCTCATATTGTCAGAACTCTACACACAAATCAAAAAACACACACACATTGGGCAAAACCCTGCAATTCTCCGGCAAAATGAAACTTTACATTTAAAAAAACATAATTTCTTCTCAAAATGGTAGTTTGTTTTCAAATGACACACACAAACCATCACATGAATAGACATTTATAAGAACCAGTTGATCACTGATGTGCTTACAGTTTTTTATGTTTGCCTTAAGCACAATTTTGAAATTAAGGCTCATTTTGTCAAAACACTACACAGCATTTCCACATCCACACACACAAACAGCAAAGCACATCAGATCTTTTGCAAAATGACTTCATTCAAAACTTTACAACAATATAACAAAACACAATTTTGACACCGTATAGAACACACACGCTGCTGTAATCAATCTTAAACACACGTATTATTTAACTGACTAATATTGATATAATCTGGGTTTGAGAGGTATTGCTATAAAGTAAATGAACATACTGAATTCACCAAACAGTGATAGACTGATATATATTAGGGGTGTAAAGATATTGAAACTGAACCGAAATATCGCGATACACCAACCACGATACATATCGCGAAACTCTCGTGGCATACCGTGGTACTCTCATGCCCCCTGCTGCCCATTGTTGAGGTTGACGTCACTTGTCTCTAACTAATGGCACCAATTTAAACACATCTTTATTTTATCACATTTGATTCAATTGTATTAGTAATGATGAGCTTTTGTTCTAAATATTATATTCTTAAGTTAGTATTTTCCAAGTGCAGGTCATGTCATGTGACTTGAGTGAGCGTTCACACTTGGTTACTACTGTATACGCAGGATGGCTGCTTCACATTTATTGAGATTGTAGATCCCCCCAGACACATTTACGTCACCTGTGCGTGAACATTCTGGTTTTCCAGTGGAGTACAGGAATATGATTCGTGTCGTAGACAAAGCGCACGCCTATCTGTCGTGACTTTCACAAAACTTTCTTATAAGGAATACCATTTAAAGTTTGCTAATTTCACAATGTGAGGGTGTAAGCAAAAGACTGACAACAGAACTGCCAACAAAATTGATTTAATGTACAAAAGTGAAACCAGAATAATGCCCAAATATATACAAAAAAGAAATAGAATGAAGAGGTGCTGTGGCCAGAAAAAAGAGAGGATGCAGCATAGCTTTTTTTCTTTTTTCTTTACTGTAACTGTATTTTGTAAATACTACTGTTGATGGTATAAGTAGACCACGTTATGTGCAACTTTGTGTTGGTTGGGATGAACATTGTGTACACTGTTTTTGTGGGAAAATACAGTAAAATATATTTGGTACAGTGTATTTGTGTGTTTTGTGTAAAAACAAAATTCTGAAATATTTTACAATGCACTTAAGTAGGCCTATGTACTGTCTATAGTAAGTGTAACACTGAACAAAAAAAGGCTTACAGTAAGTCATTATGATGAATGGAGAAGAAGTGGTCATAGTGTTTTACATTAAGCACATCAGTGATCAACTGGATCAACTACAAACTGAACTACACTGTTCCTATTTACTATGACCTTTTATGTGAAGCTGCTTTGACACAATCTACATTGTATAAGCGCTATACAAATAAAGGTGAATTGAATTGAATTCTTATAAATGTCTATTTATGTGATGGTTTGTGTGTCATTTGAAATATGAGACATGCTTTCAGAAAATGTGTTTAAACAACTGGGAAAAACTGTAATCCTGCAGTTTGAGTGTAACGCATGAATTGCGCTTGTAGTTTAGCAGAATTGGTTCAGGGGGTTGGTGCATCAGTTACATGTTGCAGTCATTGTGTCTGAAGTAAAAGTAATTGTGTTTAAACGACTAAGAAAAACTGTATATGGATGATTCTTCTGTTCGGAGAATTTGATCATATAGCTTGAATTTATCAGTACTCTTGGATCATTTTTTATTTTAGAAATAATAATTTTAGTTCAAATGTTTGTTGAAAATGATTATGATTATTTTTATTTATTATTATTATTATTACTATTATTTGTACTATTAGATTCTATATATTAAAATAATAACTATTATATTATTTAACCATAGCTTTTTTTACAGCAGAAAATAAATATCACAAAATACGCTTTAAACTATAAACAATAAAGATTCTTTTTTGCATCTATGTTTCCAATAACTACTGTGCAGCAATTAAAAAATAGAGGATATAAATGTATTATATATTAATGTATTATATATCACGTTTTTTACACGTTTACTTAGATTTCTTTATTCGCATCAGTCCTGATGCTATACCAAAAAAATATATATTTCTTGCAATTTTGACAAATAATAAATAGATTATATAAAAGGTTCTTTATGGTTGAAAAACTTATTTAGATTTTGCTGAAATGGTCTTCATACTTATATTATAAAGGCATATTTTAAGAATTGTTCACTGAAGCCATTGATAAAACATCATTTTAAGTAGGCCGAAATACAAACGCCCATAAAATAAAAGAATCAAAAAACAAGAAAAAAAAAAAACATTGGATCCAATACATTCTGCAGTGTGTTCAGAAACTCACATTATCTTTCAGTGTAGTTGCTACTCCTCCGGCAGACTCACAGACGCTGATGATGAGACAATGAGTAATATGGAGTCCTGCGCCATCTTCTGATGAAAGGCAAAACTGCTGGACAGTCGAAAATTTAGAATAGTCAATCATTTAGTGAAATCATTTAATAGTTTTGAACTGTAAATTAAAAACAAAAAAGTAGATGTGTGCAGAAAAAACTAGTTATATTTTAGTTTATAATATTTCCGGAAAATGATTCATGGTTTTACAACAATTGGAAATTAACTAGATCAAGTAGTTACATAAAACTCACAATTTTGCAACAATTCGCTTTTGCAACCTAATTGTAGTTAGGTCTATACACTTTCCAATGAGCTAAAACATGGTCACTGCACTTTAATAATAAAAAAAAAAACATGGTTGACTTATACACAGACTAGCTGTTATCGGTCTAAAACCAGTTTAAAACACATCAGTCACAAACTTGCTTAAAACCAGCAGAAAAACCGTCTTATGTTGATTTAAAAATCCCATCATAAACGATAAACTAAAAATGCCAAAGGACTTCATACAAAACAAATTACATCAAAATGACGCTGTAAATGCTCCATAAGAACGGTCGTTGGTCCTTTTACCACTGTGTATGAATTGCAACATGTATATAATAATCAAATCACATTTGAGCACATTTGAATCGTCCTGTCAACGCTTGAAGAAACCGGTTAAGCTGATGGTCGAGACGAATTTTCCCGAATTGCCTTCTTTGAGTTTTGTCCCCACACGCTTTCCGTATGAACTTTGCTTAATTCAAGATGGCGGCCATCGTAGTTGGAAACGTGAGTTTCTCTCTTGAATAAGTTTAATTTGTCTTTAATCAAACTTAAACATAGACGTGTTGCGATGGGATTAGTATTCTTTAATATTTTTATTATACTGTCATTGAATGTACTGTTTTATTTCTCGGTTAAGAGGATTAAAACTGAACATTGGCTAACACGATAGCCTTTTAGATATGTATTAATACATATTAATATTTAATAATTTTTGGTTTGTAGGATGTTATAGACCGTGATCTTCCGAATGCTGTCCGTCTACTCAACAGTCTCACTGAACAGGTGAGGTTAGATGCTTATTTTTGAGAACGGTCTGCATCACAATTCTATATTTTTATAGACAATATGATTACAGAATATTCACTCAATCAAGTATATTATTTGTTATGTATTGCTTCTCTCCAGTTAGTTTGTTTTTGTTCTTTCTCATTGCTCTCTCATTATAAATTACTCTTCTCGTGCTTTTTCATATCATTTAGTCGAATTCTGGTATTGTTGATCACATTTTTGTTCATTGTAAACAGCTAAACATTTTCCTTAAAAACAACAACAAAGATGATAAATGTAACAGTATTTCATTTAAAATTGCATTTAATGTAAGTTAATCATTGTAAATAGTAAGGAAATTGTTCACTTTGATTGTTGATAGCTTTAGTATCGTTACAGTCTTTTAACATAATTTTCACAGTGCGTTCAATTTGTAATCGTAACAGACTAAACTTTAAGTAATCCAGCTAGCACACTAGATGAACATGGAGATGTGATGATGCTGATTGATATTTTCAGGTTGCTTCAGTAACCTGTCATGTTCGGGACCTGATAAAGAAAGTCAGAGAGAAAGCTTACCAAACTTCCAAGGTAAAGGTCTCTGGTAAAAAAAAAAAAGTTAATAACTCGACCTACAATCATGTGCATGACTTGATTATTTTTCTACTTGCTTTAGGGTTTGTCTTTTCTAGACTTGAGATATCATCTGTTACTGTTTTATCTGCAAGACATCACTCATTTGATCAGTTTAAAGACAGAAGGTGAAAGTCTGAAGGACAACAGCGCAATCCACAGACTGGTCACCATACGGACAGTAAGGCACAAACCTTGTAAAGCACAGAGCAGTGTCAGAGACTGCGTTTATGCATTTAAAAATAAATAAACTATATATATTACTATATTGTTTTTAGACTGGAATTTCGGCATTAGAGAACTTCCATTCGAAATTATTTGAATAAGTTTACTTTTTAAGAAATCTATTGGACTGTCCCACTTTTAATGAATGTAGAAGGTATTTTTATGAATTGAACTCATTTAAAGGGATTTTCAAAAAAGTTTTACCAGAACAAATTGTAGAATTTTTATTATATATTAATATGAAAATGTTATTTAATTTATTTTGTTTTTATTTTTTTGGTTTTTAATTGTATTTATTTTTAATGAATAGATTTGTTTGCCATAAAAAAACATGGTTGCTGACATGGCATTAAATTAAAAAATATGATATGAAATGAAGTTCACTTAAAATTACAAGAAACTGTGGTAAAAAGACAGCTCGTGCATTGAAAACCATTACTTTGTTTTATATGTGAACATCAATACTAAATAAATTCCAAACTTTTTTATTTACTATAGATTTATTTATTTGATGCCATCTGATAAAGCTCCAAACATCTCTGATGTGTACATATATACACATAACAGATTTTAAAAGAACAGCTTTGTCTAGAATTGAAAATATTTACATTTTCAAAAAAAACTAAAAAAAACATTTGACCCGTAGAGTCTATGAATGACATCAGTACAGGTCACGTGATAATTAAGAACACTAATGTTAACCTGCTACTCTGGAAAAGTAACTGGACTAACACTAACAGGTTTGATTTCAAGATAATTGCTAGCTAGTTAAAAAGTATGCTGTTATCTTTGAAATGATTGCTTGTAGATATTATAAGATATTATATCGCAACCTTATAAAATCTTACAATACAAGCTCTAGTTTTTCCCTATATAAGATCAATATTTTATTATTTTAATAATTATTTACTGTTTTCTTTTATTTTTGGCTGCATTCATTTTTGTATATTCCAGCTTTAGAAATGGATGAAAATAATGTGTAATAAAGTCACATAAGTTTCATCTATTTTTTTTATTTATTTATTTATTTTTTTTAATATATTGTTTTACTTTTAATCCTTACAAACAGAACTTGCAGAAGTGTTTCTAAAATTGGAATATACAAAATGTATCTGTAAAAATAAGGGGAAAATGCTTTGAAATTTCAATCTTTGTTGGAAAAAGTTTAGATTTTAGTAACAGATGTTACCTAAAATAGAGATTCTAAGCTATTCATGAGCTGTTGATAGTATTTTGCTATTAGTTTAAAATCTCAAATAAACATTTGCTTATGCTGTTTGAGGAGCAGTGTTGGGTAAAGTTACTTTTAAAAGTAATATTTTACAATTTTAAGCCTATCTTCATCTAAAATATAAGGAAAAAACGTACATGCATAACATAACACATACTCTCACATTATTTTCCTTAAAAAGAAACTAACACGTTTAGTTACTTCTTTAAAAAGTGACTTAAGGTTGTAATATATTATCTTAAAAGAAAGAAAAATACCTCATTATACCCTGAGTTGATTTATTATTTCATTCTTAGTGTGTGAACCTTTACACAAGTTGGTTTCCAGTCACTGCAATAATTACTAAACTAAAATGAAACCTTAGCCACAACACTAATAACACTATTTTAATAGTATTAATGTATTTATTTAGCATACCATACTTTGTGTACACATTCCCTTGCATTTGTATAACGATATGTACTAATACTGCCCAAGCACATTCTTTGTATGTGGAAGTACAACTTGATAATGAATCATTCTGGTTCTGAATTTAATTATACATCAGGCTCTGAGTCTGCCATAATAAACCCTTTTCACTTTGTCAAAATTGTGCTCTTGGTACAGGTTTTGGAGAAGATGCGCCCCCTTGATCAGAAGCTGAAATATCAAATAGATAAGTTAGTGCGGACGGCAGTGACAGGCAGTCTCTGTGAGTTTTTCATTCTTATGCACACACCAATGCTGTTGTTAAGAATCTATTGTTGGTTTAAATGTATTGTTTTTTTAGCATGCCAAATATTTTAGTATGGTTTGTATTTATTTACCACTAACATGAGACAAGTGGGGTTCTAATCAACAGAAAGAAAGTGTCACACCATGCTAATCAAGCAATACAATTGTTTTGGAAGGACCAACTCGTAAGTCCGAGAAATATTGGCCAATGTGATCTGACCCCACGATATAGCTTCCAAAGCCTCTGCAAAGAGGGGCTCCATTTTTATTGCTAAAATTTGGGTGCTGGCCAAAGATCTGTCCTCCAAGAGAAAGAGCAAGAAAGATGATCAGACTTCATCTCTCCTCCCAGTTGGGTACACTTTATTCTTAATAACATACAACGGTTCATCCTGAGGTTATGTGAACAACATCAAACATTCTGCACCTGTGGTTTGAGGAGGACCATTATGCAGTTTTTTTAAGCGTATGTAACAGGCGCAGCCGATCTTCAAGGCCACTTAAATTTCCTCCCTTCTATCCATTGAGCGCATCAAAGAGATTTCAACAGTTCCCTAGTGGAATGCTTTAAAAAAAAACACCCATCGTTTACAATGGTTTTCAAGTTTACTGACTTTAATGGTACTCTTTGTTTCTTCCAGCTGAAAATGATCCTCTACACTTTCGCCCTAATCCTCAGAATCTGGTCAGCAAGGTAAAACTCTTCTTATGCAGTAATATAGTAAGCATAATGTATGGTGGCCAAGAGAGCTCAAACACACTGCAAGTAAAGAGATTTCTGAGATTGTCAAATTTTTGTCACTTTTTGAGGTCCCAGACAACATTTCTACTGTGGTCTGTGCTATTTCCAGAAGGTTTCTGTATTTGTATGTGATGTTAAAATTAATTTGTAGTCAAATTGATCAGTTTTTCTATTTGCATGTGTTTTCTTAAGTGTTTTTGAGCTTTCTCAGCTAGCATAATAGTGTAAACATTCTGCATCAACTCAACCAGAAGTTCTTGTTTAATTATGGGGTCACACTTTATTTTGATGGTCCGTTTGTTGAATTTAAGTTACATTGTATCTACATGCCAACTAATTCTTATTAGATTATAAGTTAGGCTGTTAGGTTAACCACAACTGTCAGGTTTGGGTTAGTGTAAGTTGACATGTACTTGCAATATTTCTTATAGTCAGTTCCATGTCTGTTGAAGGAGCAGTATCAACAGATACTAAGCAGACAGTCTACTAATACTCAAATGGACCATCAAAATAAAATGTTACCAATAATTTATTTTCTGTTTTTTAAAAGAAGATTAAATGTAAATAGATCCATGTTTCGACTTTTTTTTTCCACAATACTTCTATGGAATATTTAAGTAGATACTTGCATTTGTAATTTGTTTTCTCTGAGATAAAAGCTTTCTGTTCAAGATATGCTTTCTAAAAAACTTATTTCATGTTGACACCAAAATAGCATGTCTTATCTTTAATCCACGTGTGTGTGTATACAGTTGAAGTCAGAATTATTAGCCCCTCCTGAATTATCCCCCGTTTATTTTTTTCCCCAATTTGTTTAACGGAAATAAATTTTTTTCTACACATTTCTAAACATAATAGTTTTAATAACTCATTTCTAATAACTGATTTATTTTATCTTTGCCATGATGACAGTAAATAATATTTGACTAGATATTTTTCAAGACACTTCTATACAGCTTAAAGTGACATTTAAAGGCTTAACTAGGTTAATTAGGTTAACTAGGCAGATTATGGTAATTAGGCAAGTTATCGTATAACAATGGTTTGTTCTGTAGACAGTCGAAAAAAATATAGCTTAAAGGGGCTAATAATTTTGACCTTAAAATGTTTCTAAAAAAAAATTTAAATTGCTTTTATTCTAGCCGAAATAAAACAAATAAGACTTTCTCCAGAAGAAAAAATATTATCAGACATGCTGTGAAAAATTCCTTGCTCTGTTAAACATCATTTGAGAAATATTTAAAATATCAAAAGAAAAATTCAAAGGGGGGCTAATAATTCTGACTTCAACTATATATGTAGAGTTTATTAAAATATTTTAGCTTGATATTAGTGGAAACTATGATTCAGTACTTGCCATCAATGCATCAGTTGTCACAAATATTTTAAGCAGAAAAAAATAATTGTGTAGCTGAGCAGCAGATTGAAATGATTTCTGAAGTGCCATGTGATGATGAAGATTAGTAATAATGCAGATTATCTGGCTTTTTGAAATATTAAATAGAACAGCTATAAAAAACAGAACAGAACCTTTATAAAATGTATTGACAAATGCTGACATTACTAAGTATATATTGTTTAAATCTCTATTTATTTTGCAGCTCAGTGAGTCTGAGGATTCAGATGACGAGGGTGTCGGAGGAAAAACAAAGGAGCAAAAAGAGCCTTCAGGCGGCAGGAGATACGTACCTCCTCGAATTGCCCCAATGCATTATGGTATATTCCTTCATTTATTATTTCACTTCAATATTAAAATGCAGTGACAAACAACAGTATTGTTAATTAGTTGAAAGTGAAAGCTAAACCTCTGCTGTCCACACACAGATGGAGACCTGACGGAAGCAGATCGTCAGAAGGAGCGAGTGGAGAAGCAGAAGAGAGCGGCACTGCGCAGCTCCGTCATTCAGGAGCTCCGGCAGCAGTATAGTGACGCTCCTGAGGAGATTCGAGATCGCAGAGACTTCCAGACCGACCGCCAAAGCAGAGAAGAGCTCAACAGGTACGACATGCATGAAATTTACATCCAATCTCCTCTAATAGATTAACCCATTTAATCATATATCACCTGGGCTGGATTCACAAAACCTTAGGAAAAGGTTAAGAATTTATGTACAGTAATACATGTAAGAATATTTGTATTCCCAAAAAAAAACTTAAAGGGGAAGTTCACCCAAAAATGAAAGTTCTGCTATTTACTCAGCCTCCAGTTGTTCCAAACCTGTTTGAGCTTTAAGATAAACTAAAGAATGTTGATAAACAGCTATCGTTTTCCATAATTTTTTCATTTCTATAGCAGGGTTTCCGAGGGGTCTTAAAAAGTCTCAAATTTAAAAATCGAAATTTTAGGCCTTAAAAGGTCTTAAATTCGCTGTTCTAGGTCTTAAATATTTTTGCGCAGGTCTTATTTTTCTGACGTCCATGTAACGTTACATCTAATGCTCATTTTAATTCTTTTTTTGTTGTTGTTGCTTGGTTTTCGTGATGTTGTAGTAATTTATTTCACTAGTCCTAATGTAATTTCCGGTATTACAACTACAAACGAGACCAACATGCAATAGCCAATCAGCTTTCTGTTATTGAACTCAGTGTGCGCGGCGAAGATTCCGTCTGGCCCTACTAATTAGTCATAGATCATCAAGAATATTAAGTCATAGATCATCAAGAATATTAATCCCAAATATTAGAGATTACACTAATAAATATCTAGCAAATATTGAAAAACTAATTAACCACACACACCGTACAATTAAAAGCTCAACCAGGATGTGGCTATGATCTTAAAATGGGGAAAAGCCTAGATAGGATACAGCTGCGGATACGCACATCAAAATAGCATACTTTTTGTGACTGTACAACAATAATTCCATATTTTTACAGTACTGTGATAGCTGGGGTACATGTTATTAAAATACAATTTATTGCGGATTTTTTAATTAAATTAAATAATACATTTACAATGACTATTTTTACATTACTGTGATGGTTGGGTTTAGATGTAGATGTAATTAAAATACAATTAAGGAGTAATTTATTGAATAATATAAATAATTCTGGTTAACTTTGTCACAACCGTGTCATCTAGCAACAACCTTATAGCATGGCAATAAAGTGATATAACTAAAGTATTGCTGTAATTAATTTGTACTCTATAATATACTGAATCAGATTAAATCTGGTCTGTATGTCTGTTTAAAAGCCAATAAATCAAATAAATGTAACAATTTTATGCAAAATAAAAAGAGATGCATTTAAAAAGGTTTACATTTTTGATATTTCTGTATGTTGTAAAATGTAAAATAGCTTTGTTTATTGGACTTTATTAGCCGTGCAAGGATTGTACTGATGGCATGCAAAAATACTGAGATATACTGAGTTGGAAATGTTCTGTTACAGTTCTTAAAGAGTAAAGTGTGGGGTCAAACAATTGAGTTAAATATAAAGAAAACTTGATAATCTTTGAGTTTTTTTCTTGATCTTTTTGAAATATTTTGCTAAAGGAAAAACTACGAGGAGTCCATGATGGTTCGTCTCAGTACAACACGAGATCAAAAGCTCAGGAAGAGGGGAATGATGGGAATGACATCCCAGCTGAGTAACATCACACGATTCAGTGACATCACTGCTCTGACAGGAGGAGAAGTGCAGGTGAGCTGGAGTCTGGTGTAGTTTTACAAATATTTTAGGAGTTGTTTTTTTTTTTGTACGGATAAAATACTCGTCGGCCACTTTATTAGGTACAACTTAGCATATTTCTAATCAGCCAATCACATGGCAGCATCTCTGTATTTTTATTCATGTAGACATGGTCAAGATGATCTGCTGCAGTTCAAATCGAGCATCAGAATGGGGAAGAACGGTAATTTATGTGACTTTGAACATGGCATGGTTGTTGGTGCCTGACGGGCTAGTCTGAGTATTTCAGAAACTGCTGATCTACTGGGATTTTCATGCACAACCATCTCTAGGGTTTACAGACAATAGTCAGAAAAAGAGAAAATACCCAGTGAGCACAAATTCCTTGTTGTTGCCAGAGGTCAGAGAATGGCCAGATTGGTTCCAGCTAATAGAAAGGCAACAGTAACTCAAATAACTACTTGGTACAACTGAGGTGTGAAGAAGAGCATCTCTGAAGGCACAACACACCTAACCTTGAGGCGGACGGGCTACAGCAGTAGACCACACCGGGTGCCACCCCTGTCAGCTAAGAACAGGAAACTGAGGCTATAATTCACACAGGCTTACCAAAATTGGACAATAGAAGATTGGAAAAACATTGCCTTGTCTGATGGTAGGATCAGAATTTGGCGTCAACAACATGAAAGCATGGATCCATCCTACCTTGTATCAACGGTTCAGGCTGGTGGTGGTGATTTAATGGTGTGGTTGATATTTTCTTGGCACTTTGGGCCCATTAGTACCAATTGAGCATCGTGTCAACGCCACAGCCTACCCGAGTATTGCTGCTGACCATGTCCATCCCTTTATGACCACAGTGTACCTATTTTCTGATGACTTCTTCCAGCAGGATAACTGGCCATGTCAAAGCGCAAATCATCCCAGACTGGTTTCTTGAACATGTCAATGAGTTCACTGTACTCAAATGGCCTCCACATTCACCAGATCTTAATCCAAAAGCACCTTTGGGATGTGGTGGAGAGGGAGATTCGCATCTTGAATGTGAAGCCGACAAATCTGCAGCAACTGTGTGATGCTATCATGTCAATATGGAACAAAATCTTTGGAAATATTTCCAGTACCTTGTTAAATATATACCATGAAGGATTAATGCAGTTCTGAAGGCAAAAGTGGTACAAGTAAGGTGTATCTAATAAAGTGGCCAGTGAGTGTATATGCGGTTACACTGTAAAAATGAAATGCTATTTCCAAGTAAGCTAAACAGCTGCTGACACAAAATCACCAGTCCTACTTTCCCTCCCTTCTATAGGATATTGGTAATCCAAAGCCCAAGAAAAAGAAAATAATCAAGAAAGGTAAAAAGAAAGGTAAGTGTTTGATTTCTAAATATATGTATCCAGTGTTAATAAACATTACATACCATATTAATAAGTGCTTTCATCTTCAGTTTTCAGGAAACGCAAGTAAACTGATGGCAAGGAGACAATTAATGATAAAAAAAAATTTCTTATGGTGCAAAATTGTTTGGGTTTCGTTGTGTAAGCCATTGATGTGAGCACTGATCAAACTAATTGTTTGATTTGTATGTCGATTAGCTTTCTAATAAAAAAAAATAAATGAAGTGAGTGGTGTGTTTAAGCATGTTCAGTTGCAAATCGCTGATCCATTACATGGTTACAATTTCATATTTACAATTTAAGTATGAACATTTTATTTTCCAAGCCATGCCTGCATCAGTTACTTTTTCTCCCCCCCCACCAGAATCTGTTCAGAACGCTGGTGAATTTAAAACATGGTTATTCAATATTTACGGCCAGATAAGTGAAATTAAAACATTAAACTGTCCTTGGGTAGCTAGAGCATAATTCAGGTTGGAACAGTTTAAATACTTCAAATGTTAATAGCAAAGTTCATCAAAAACAGTGAATATGTACTCACTCTTACATCATTCCAAATCACTTTCATTACATATTAGTGACCATTTCTTTATCTTTGCATCAAATCAGAAGTTGTAAAACCTTAACTTGGTTACAAGGAAAAGATTAGAACTCTGAGAAATTATATCAAAATTGAGGGCAGGGAATAAAAAGTGAGTTCCAGAAACATGCAATTCTGAAACAAGAGTCAATTGAGAGAAAGTCCTTTAAAACAGTAACAATTACAAGATGTACATTGTGAGAAAGTCATACTTGGAGGGTGGATTCAATTCAGAAACAAATTAGGAAAGAGCTGCAAGTAAGTCACAATTTGGTTAAAAAGCATAAACCGCAAGATAATTCTGAGGAAATAAGAGCAACATTGTACTGTTTACGTCAAACAATTCTTTCTTTTGTCAGAACTGTGACCTGCACCTTGCAATTTTGAGGGAAAATATTCAACAACTGAGAAGCTGCATCTAATCAGTGTCAGAATTTGAAATGTAGCCTTGCAACTGTGAGAACATCAGAGTTAGGAGATAAAACTAATTGTAATTCCATGAAACATCTCTTGTCTTCTGAAGAGTCATAAAGGTTTGGAACTAAACGAGAGATCATTTTTGGAAGAACTATTCCTTATGTTGGCATAAAAGACTTCACAGTACACCACAAAATGAAAATTGTCATTTACCCTTGACATGTTTCTATTGAAAACAAATCCAACTGGTAACAATAGCCATTGGTTCTGTTTCTTACTGTAAATTTCAATGTCTTTACAACATTTTTCCATCTTGTTTTCTTCAGGAAAAATAAGAACAGGGTTTTCACTCTAAGAAAAATGTCAAATTCCCTGACTAAGAAGCTGAATTTCTTTGACATATAATTAATAGAACAGGTAGCTTTTCAGCAGATCTTTCAGATTACTTGCGTTAAGGCAGAATTGAGCAAAGTTTAAAATTTAGAGAAGCTTGCAATTTTAATTAATTGCTGCAGATTTTTAAAAATTAATTGCCCACATTTTTTCAGTACAATGGTCACCGTTTTATATTAAACATTATATTCATATGTAAAAAGTGCTTATCAGGTGTGAAATACCACAACTTGACAAAATTGAGACATTGCAATGCACATTCAGCCCCAGCAAAACACGTGAAATGCTGCAAAGTGAGGAAAGGCACCACATTTTAGTCTCACAAAATCCAAAGAGCTGGTTGAGCACTGAGCATACCAAAAACTGCCAGGTACAGCCTGATGACTGATTTTGATTGAGAAGGGAAAGGAAAAAGGAAATAATTAGCCTAATAATATAGGCAAGACATCATAAAACAGATGAGAGGGGGAAAAAAGCAAAGTAAAATTTAAAATTACAAACAAAACTGCCTAATATTCCTTAACTTAGACATTAGACATATATACAAATACACACACACATACACTCAGCATAGAGTACACCCCATTTTAAAAGTGAACATTTGTATCAATTTCTCAGTGAATTGGGCAATATGTTTTAGTGCATGTAAACAAAACAGATTTATTAAACAGATATTTATTAAAATATTTTAGTCACCAATATATTTAGAAATTGAATTAAATTCAAAGAATATATTGCAAGCAACAAAAAAAATTACAACCTCCTAAAAAAAATAAAAATAAATAAAGATCCTCTTTTTTTAAATGTGTTTAATCTTTTTCTATAACATATACATTTGGGTGTACTAGTTTTTGGACCGTTATCGTGAGTTATTTTATTAGATGAGCTCCAGATTTGGCTTGAATACTGACACATGTATGAGCACAAATATATTATTGTAAAGCTTCCTATTAAAAATATGAATTTAAAAGATTTGTGAGGGGGAGTACTTAAATATGCTGAGCACTGGATTTATATATACACATACATACACAGTTTTAAATAAAAACCTGACTTCCAATGTCTGCAATAAACCTAAATTTGCATATTCCAGAAATTCCATGATCCATGGGAACCTTGCAAGAAACTCATCGGTTTGGAACAACCAGAGTGGAAGTAGGTTTTTAATTTAGGATAGTTCCCCCAAACATGACAATTTACTAACTCTCAAAAGGTTCCATAACTTTGAGTTGACTTTTTTGCTAAAACATCAAAACCCTGTAACCATTGACTTTCATATTAGGAAAAATGTATTCTATGGACATTACCATTTATGGATTTCCATTTTTTTAAATAACTGAAAAGCAACTGCAACAGGTGTGTGACAAACGAATCCTTTTGAAAACTAACAGGACCACCATGACTTTTGACTATTGCATTAGCTTTTATAATGAATCAAAAACTGTGCACAAAGAAAGAAAAGACCGACCACTTTCAGTACTTTTTACACAATGTCTTTTATTTTTTTCTAATTACAGACTCATGGGTTAAAAATAAAATAAAAAAGGAAAACATCTTTTCTCTTTTCGTCCACACCCACTCCCCCATCTGAAAAAGAAAAATAAACAAACAGAAACGAGAAAACCCTCCTGCACACAAATCCCCTCCCCCCGCCCGAAATAAAAGCTCCGAAGCCCTCCTTTAAGTAACCGATACCTGCAGCCCACGCGTCAGTGCTCCATCGTGCCCTAACTGCACTGTGCACTGAGAAAGACAAGGCCCCAGAGGAGGCCTCCCCTTCCAAAAACCCCTGTCTGGTCCTGCCTCTCTCATTTCACTCGCAATTCAAGCAGCTGCTGCTCTACCATGGCTCTGCCTTCACGATATATAAACTTGTGTGGTGAATGTGTGCGGTGTATGCGATCTGTCTGTCTGTCTGTATGCAAGTGTGTGTGTGTGTGCGTGTGTTTAACATGGGCCTGGTGCATCTCAGTATATTGATGGCGGTAAAGCTCAGCGCTTGTTATTATAATAAATGCCTCCCGCTGTGGGCCGGTGGTCGCCCTGGCCCCCTCCCCCGCCCCCCCCACACCGAGAGGATGGGGTGAGTGTGCATAGCGGGAGCAGAAAGAGACAGAGACGCCGCCGAGACGGTAGGGGGCGCCGCGGCCACCGGAGGAGGGGTTGTCAGCCTCCACTGGTCCTGAAACCTGAAACGACAAGAAGTGGTCTAATATACAGAGAGAGAGCAAGAGAGACAGAGAGAGAAGGGGGGGGGGAGACAGGGGAACAGGGGAAAAACACTGATGGGCGGGAATGGAGTATGGCAGCATGAGACGAAAGAAAATCAAAATGAAGAACAGAAAAGATCTAGGAGTTCAGGCCATGCCATCTTACAATAGTCGTATGATGTGGAAGATGAGAACAGTGAAACATTATTAAAAGAAAAGCTTATCAACAAAGCCGAACTCTAAACCGCGTAACGCAGGTGAAGGAGGTCAAATCCGAGTGAGGGATGAACAGGAAAAGAAACCAGCGCTGGGAGGAAGGGGGGAAAAGGGGTTCCAGAGAGCATAGACAATAGAAAATGTGTTCTTCAAATAGCACAACTTGGTGAAAACAACAACATTCTTGCTATTAAATCGTTCACATGTTCACGTTACAATAATTAAAAGAAAAACAAACAAAAAGTTAACATTTTTTTTTCTGTTTGCCTTCGAGTGCAAACATAAAGAGGGGCTGTTTGGTGAGAGAAAAATCACAGCCAGACAAAAAGGACACACATCTGCAGCCTGAGATTACATCACTTTCTCAAATTGAAACAAATGCCACCAAATCTCCCAGACGGCCATATTGTACCTTACCAGGGCGATCGCAACACCTCCTCACACGCACGCGCACACACAATCGCACACTGCGGCCAGTCAGTCTGTCTTTCCAGGAGATGCTCTCTTTTTTTTCTTTTTTTTTGTCTTTTTTTTTCTTCTTTTTTTCCTTCCTTTTTTGAGAGGGATCTTTTTTTCTTTTCTATAGAGGGGTACGGGATGATAGTAAGGGGGGGATTTCATAGGGGGGGTGGGGGAGGTATTAGTAAGGGGAGTACCACGATGTTGTTCGCCCTCGGCCCCTGGAAAAGAGAGAGAAAAAGAGGGTGAGTTCTTTTTTTTTTGTGGTTGGTTTAAGAAGATGGACACCAATTCAGTTTTGATTGGGGTATGAGTGAGTGTCTGTGTGTCGCTAAAAGGGCCTTAGGGCACTCAAGTTTCAGGTATACACATAATTCCAAAAATTGACCCCTCTGATAGTGACCGATGCAACCATGTATCAATAAATCGACTATAAAGGGAAGCTGAGGAAGATTCTCCAACAGCAGAATGTATAAGTGTGTGTGATAAGTTAGATCAGGCTTTAAGTGTCCAGTGTAGGGGAAAGTGAAAACACGCTCTCCCTCTTTCTCTCTCTCTGAACGGGCCGGCTCCTGTGGTCTCTGTAAAGGGAGAGATCCTGGGACATGAACCCTCAAAAACACATGCACGCAAACACACAGCTCTCCACAGATAGACTGGGCCACAGAGCACGCACACACACACACATATATACACATCAATAAATGCATAGACATCCATTCATTCAGGCAGCAAGAGACGCTCGTCATTCACACAAAAGCCCCTCCAGGAACAGCTTGTGCACTTTATGGCACTGCGTTTTCGGTTGGATACTAAAACAGTCAATATCAGGCTGCAGGAATGAACCCTCCATTCTGGAAGTGAACACATTGTTATTCATGCGAGGGGGTGAAAATGCAGTAAAAAAAAAAAAAAAAAAAAAAACTTGCCTGAGGTTAAACACACACTTGCCTTTCAGTTATTCAGAGCCGAGCTTGACAAAGCTACATACTAAGGGTGTAACGGTACATTTAATTGAACTAATTTTATTCTAGTAGACATTTTAGTAGGGCTGCACGATTAATCGAAAACAACATCATGTCCTCGATTCTACCCCCACACAATCTTAATCCAGCATCTCTACAATTCAGCCAATTATTTTGTCAAGTTTGGGAGAAGCATAAAGGAGGTCGCACATGTCTTCATATAGTTTTACATATGTTGCTCAGAAACATGGACACCTCCAGAGACTGTTGAAAGGGCCACATACTGCATTTATAAAGGTATAAATCTATCGAAAAATGTCATTTCTTTCTTAATGTAATGACGTACTCGCAGCCGCAAATAATATGTGAGCTGAAGCGCTGTTTGTTTACTACAGAGAAGACGCACACTTGACCATGAATGATGTGTGAACAGAACCTGCATAGGCTGTGAATAACAGGTTATAAAATTGTAAATAACGTTCAGTTTGCTGCACAGAGCGATCGTTTGGGAGCCACGTAGGAAGTATGGTTTGCATGTATGTTTTTTCCTCAGTGACGGCAGCCATGACACGAGCGCACTCGGCATTGAAAGTGAAACTAAAAGCGTGCACATCATTTAAATTATCATATTGCATTGAGTTATGATTACGACAAGCATTTGATGTTTTTTTTTCTTGCATAGTGAACAAGGTGTTGTGCATGAAAATAAATGTTTGACTGTCAGTATAACTACTCTAGCTTATATAATGTTGAATATAACGCAGGAGGGAATCTGATAATGACAAATGTCTCATTTTACCAGTGAAAACATGGTCTAATAATGTTGTCAACGACAGATTGTAAGTATATCTGAAGCATAATAATTCAACTTGAGAATTTTCAATAGTTGTACTGTGATGTAATCCCTTTACTGTGCAATAACCTCCTAGGGCTTGAGTGCCTACATATGTGGACAGCACATATTAGCTCTAAGTGGCTATTTAAAATACTTTGAATGTTTTATATTTTGTTACAGACATAAGCTGCGTCCCAAATCGCATACTTATACTCTACGCCATTTTGTGGTAATAATAGTGTAAGTAGTGCGTTCACACTGAAAGCTCTAAAAATAATAAGAGCACTTTAATTATCCGGATGATGCACTCATTCAGCCGGTAAGATGAAGTGTGTAATGGAGGACACTTCACGCACTCAACGACTGCAGTTTTACTCACGTAGCAGAAGGGGGGGAGCTATCGGGCGCACATGTTGGATAACTGTATTTATTTTGGAAGACAGTGATTATAGCGCCTCCCGATGTGGTTATACTCATGGCAGGTATTATTTGATAGTGTGGTCAATAATAATTTATTTCACTGATTTGGCAACCGTCAAACATCATCAGGGAAACGGTCTGAATTTCCGCTTAGTAAAAAAACTTTAGTGTTCCATTTGGGACAACACTCCATACATATACTATGCTGTTGAGTGTGTAAGTGCATAAGTACATAGTGCATAAGTGCATGGTGTATAGTGTGCCATTTGAGATGCAGCTATAGTGTCATCCCGCAACTGTTTTGCAGCATATGAAATTGTCCAAAATGAGAAAAAAATTGTTTTTACTCTCTGATATTCAAAGCAAGTAAAAAAAAAATTCTATGTTAAATATGCATAAAAAACATTCAGGAAAAAGTGTTTTTTGTAAATTCGGACCACGAGACCACATATTTGGACATACTTTTTCTCTAAAAGTACATCATATCAAAAGATCAAAATGATACTTAGGTTTTTGTTCTAATTAGGGTCTAATAAGCCCAAATAGCAAAGAGAAATAATAAAAAAAAAAAAGTAAAAAAAAAAAAAAAAAAAAAAAAAAAAAAAAAAAAAAAAAAAAAACACCATTTAAAAAAAAATAATAATAAATAAAAAAATAAAAAAAAAATAAAGGACAAAGTCCACTATTTCAAGTATTTTCAAAATTTTGCATTTTAACCAACAGTAGAGCTACACAAAGGCCTAAAATTATAAGTTGTTTTACCATATGTTTGAGAACAGCAATAATAGTCATATTACTCATATTAACCTTTATTTTACATCAACAGAATCATGAGAAAATACTGATCTTAAGCAAAAAAAAAATAAAAAATTTGTGATTCTCATTTTAGCCAAAATCGTGCAGCCCTACATTTTAGTATGAAGAAAGCTGAATTTGAAAGCTTGTGTTTTACATAGATCTTAACTTTAAAATCAACGTTGACTTTAAATTCCGAGAAATTGTCAACAATTTTAGATGAAAGCTAGGTATTATATACAACATCTAACAATGACAAGAAGCTTTTTTTAGCTTCTATAGTCTTATCTTATTATTATTATTTACATGTTTTTAGAATTCAAGAGACTAAATGCTTGTTTGTGCTTTTTGATGTGGCATGACAATTGCTGTGTAGAATTCACAACTAAGCTAAAGTGTATATAATAATTCCTTGCTTTTCACTACTAGTTAGAGCACAAAAACTTTACTGAACAACTCAAGTGTCTGTAATGGCTCAATCAGCGTCTCAATCAAGGAAAGATGCGAATAAAACAGTTTACAAACAAAGGGTCTTAGTCACTAATAATTACATATTTTTATCATATTTACAGCACATTCAAACTTCAAGAAAAC
Source organism: Danio aesculapii (assembly GCF_903798145.1). NCBI lineage: Eukaryota > Metazoa > Chordata > Actinopteri > Cypriniformes > Danionidae > Danio > Danio aesculapii. The sequence goes on from NC_079458.1 coordinate 31,126,136, forward strand.
ACTCTGCCTAATTCTCAACACGCATGTATGCACATGAGCTTGTTCTTGAATTTGGAGTCTTGAGCACCCACATGCACAAGGTTGGCAATTTGCATAATACACGCACAAACCATCACCATATAATGGCTTTTTGCAAAACGAGTACTCATCCAGAGAATTATGGCACAGAAACAAAAGAAAAATGACTTTAAAATAATAAACAAGGTTTTGTTGTCAAATGTGGAGGTCAGAAAAACGTGCCATTTAAAAAAAGTTGCATAAACCAATAAGGATTTTCTCTGGGCAACCTAAGAGACTGAACAGCCGCCCGTCACTCTCAGCAAACATATCTGTGGGCTTGGTGAAGACAGATGCTTTAAGGTTTGAGTGTATTTAAGCCACACCATGGCAATAATCACCATTTATTCAAGGATAAATCAGATCTCTAATGATACATAGAAAATATATTTTTATATAATTGGACCTTTAATTGTACTGTATTATCAAAACAATTGTGCATTTGCATGAGACCTATTGTCACAGCATTACATTTACCTCAAGCCAAACAACAACCACTAGATAAAGGGCACTTCCCTAAATATTTGCACTAAATTAGCTTTTATTAGAAATATAATCATAGCTGCATTCAAAGTCAGATCCACAATTATAATAAACCACAATTTCATAAAGCCAAGAAAGAAGCGGATTTATTTTTTCCCCTGCTGAACCAAAAACGTGTTGAACAGTGACTTTAAAATATACCGAACTATTATTTTGTGTACCGTTACACACCTACTAAATAATTGACCTACATAATTGATCTTGTTTGACAGTACGTTGACCCCACTATGTCAGCTTTTGGTGTTTGAGATAAAACCTCAATTTGAAAATTATTACCCCAGCTCTACTCGAACAATAAAAGCCAAAGTGTGGCAGTGGATGTACAAAAGTTTCCAAAATAAACTGATGTACGTACAAGATTCTGATTCATAAATTCATTCACACTACCAGCTCTTAAAACACCACCAATGTGAAGGACTTTGACTACTGTTTACATAAATGTGCTGCGCTCTCTTTAACAATGTTAAAATCTCTTTTGAAATGACAAGTGAGAAGATGCTGAGAAATTCTTTGATCATTGCAATATTAATGTTCCCACAAGCTCTGCAACTCATCAGCACTTGCACTTACAAATGAAGTACTTAAAATGCGATATTTAATTAGATAAGATACTAGGGCTGGGCCGATAAACGTTATTACATCGAATCGTGCTAAAGTTTATATCAATAACAATAAGCTCTGAACCTTTTTTTTTTTTTTTTACTCTATATTGATCTTAGAGCCAATCACAGCGCAGAAATGTGCAACAATGGGAATCTAAGTGTGTTGACGTTGCCCTACTTTAAGGACTGTCTGAGAGGGGCTTTTATTAACCATCATCATATTAGAGAAAATATGTTATGCCGTTTAATGGACCCTCTAATTTTTGTGGTTTCATTTATTGTTGGGATACTCTTAAAATGTAAATTTATTGAATAATGTCCAACCTAAATTTGGCTAAAACCATCCCATCAGTTGGGTTAAATTGTTAAATTTCCTTTTGCCCCAGTGTGTAATACGCCGGGTCCTAAACTACACGACAAGACTTCAGCAACATGCAATTTGGCTGTCCACACCAGACGTGACAATAAAAACTCAAATACCAGAGCCAATCAGAAGCGCAGAATATAGCACTGCAATCCTAAACCTCTTTACCATTATAAAAATCACATGCTCAGTGACTGAGATTTGTTGGTTTGAGTCAGTCATTTTAATTTCAAGATCTGAGATAAACTATCTGCTTTCGCTTTCAGTATGACAATGTCACATGAAATGCTCTTCAAACTCACATTAGCAGCATTTTACTGAAAGTACATAAACAGCACCTGAGGTGATGATCATCATGATGGTTTATGCTGTTTTCAGCTGTGACAACGCAGAAATAAAAACACACGTCACAGTCTCTGATGGTTAGGCCAAGAACTGCTTTTAACATGGAAAGATAGCTTTTATTTCACGTGTAATTAGCACACTACGTTATTGACAATCATTAAATAATTCTTTGCTATTGTCACAGAAAGAATAATTGCAGATATTTCTTATATTGAGTCCATTTAAAAGCCAAGGGTAAAGCTTCTGAATGCTAAATTACTTCAGAGGGCCTAACAGGATATCTTTTGGCATCTAGCAACACAATTCTGAAAATTATCTTCACATTGTGCACTAGGTTAACAACTAGCAAATCTCTGGTGCGTGTGAAGAATCATTCAATGCTCAGAATCTTACACTGCAAGAGGAAAATGGACAGGGATGATGACGATGAATTTGCATGTGTGCGTTTAATAGTTTTTGTGATTCCTCAGTTATCCTTTTTTTTTTTAAAATGACGACACACAGGTTTGTTGTGTACAGAGAGTGCAGACTACAAAAAAAAAAAGGGAAAAAAGTGGTGCAGTTCCTTCTCTCCTCTCTCTCTCACGCACGCACGCACACACACACACAAAGAAAAGAATAAAACAGCAGCATGCATAGGTACAGGAGGCAGTTACATTTTCAGAGCAGCACAGAACACTTTTAAAGTAACAACAAACCGCAAAAAAGCAAACAAACACATGACAGAAGAAAAAAAAACTAACAAAAAACCAGTAGTTATGAAAGATTTCAAGAAACTGCATGCAGTTATGAAATCAACCTTTTTTGTTAATGTATTTAAGTTAATTTGCATTTGAAATGTTTTATAGGACACAAAGGGATGGATAAATAAGAAAGAAAAATCAGTAATACTTTAAAAAGTTCACAATTAATGAATTTATTTTAGATCATCCCTGATGCACACACTTTGACAGCAGCAGCACTCTCTGTCAGGATGGAGCCTGTGTGTCAGTCAGTCAAGCGTGCAGGCTGGCATGAAGCTCACCTGAAGGCCCGTCCTCTGCCTCTGGGGGGTGTGTAGCCACTGTAGTAACGCGCCCGGGATGAGAAGTTTCCTCCCCGTGAGCGGAAGCGGGCCCGAGGGAAACCGCGGTCTGTGGTGCTAATGCCAGGACGATTTGTTCTCTTGGCCCCAACCTGGAAGTTTGGTGAATGGAAAGTGAATGGAAAAGATACACTACTGAATGCATGCAAGTTATATTTTCTGTTTGCAAAATTGATTCAAAAGGAAATAATAGATTTTTATAAATGGTCTTGACTATTGTGTCGAGATATATCCAGCTGCAGACCCACACACACAATCCAGGACACACGATCTAGGCAGGGGCGAACCAAATATGGTTAATGCAGAATCAGTCTTCTATTTTTCCTTAAAGATTAACTCCTTAGGAGCAATATCGCCACCCACTGTATTTCACAAATATGGCAATCCAGACCATCCATGACTGAATGGTTTAGGGTTTCCCCATTTCAGTAATCATTTCATTATTGCATTGTATAATGATTATTATCTAATTAAGCAAATAAATACTATTCAATCTTTGGAGTAAAATATTTAGTTTTATACATTTATTCAAAATCTAAAAAGATTTGTATTACATATAAAGATATATAAACTATACATATTAATGTGTATATATATAAAATATATGTAAAATGTTTCAGCAAGGCCAGCAAATAAGTATCTGCTATACTGACTCCGCCAGATAAATAATGACTGATAGAAAAATGTTCACTCAATTATAGTGAATTGCGATCGGAAACAACGTTCCCCATTCCCCAGTCTCATCACCATAACTGTGAAATAGCATACACTATTGTCTATTGTGTACACCGTTTATTAACAATACATATAAAAATATATTGATGACGAGGTACGAGAAGATGTTAATAAGATTAACATCCATTGTAATGATATATGGTTCGCCCCTGCCTAGACTGCGTGTCCTGGATTGTGTGTGCTGAAACGCGTTTCAAATTGTGTTAGTTGAATGTTTATTCGACTAAACCTAAAAAAAACGCATTTATTTCATTCAAGACAATGTTTTGTTGACTTGAAAATGGGTTTCAAAGAACAAGAAACTAGAAAATGCCACCACTTCCATGTATACAACAAAAACGTTTTAGTTTTTTTTGTCTACAAGCGAAGACCGGCTAACTATATAATCAAATGTGTGCAGATGCACAGTGATCCATTACAAAGAGACGAGCATAACAGTTTCATTTTTGCAGACCAGCATCAATGGCTATGAATATGAATAATTTTCAGAATTGCAAAAGAAAAACCCATTTCATTTTTTTTATAGTAAACCATCACATAAAATGCAGTCTTAGTAAAAATGTGATGCTTCATCTCACCTTAATCTGCCTTCCTCTGAATAAGGACTCATCTAGTGCCATGGCTGTCCTAACAGACTCCTTGTCTGCAAACTCTATATAAGCAAACCTGAAATGTGAAGAGAGCAAATGGTAATGTGAGGGCAGCCAAGATCATAAAAAAAGAAAGTTTGAATTGAAAATAATGTTTAATAAATCATACTGGAAGCAAATACGCACTTATGGATGCATATATAAAAAAGTTCACTTTTAAAGATTAATAAAGAACACCATGTACAAAGTTGCTGTGATTAAAGCATTGCATCAAATGTTACCCCATTCAATAGGATAATGCTGACAAATTATTAATGAGAACAGCTTGAAAATGCTGTGCTCCAGAATAGTACAAAGCAAGAGAACAATTTCACACCTCTGAGTCCCAGGTCCACATATAAATAGTGCAAAATCATGGCACATAAGAGAGAGAGAGAGTTTTGAATGCATTGCCGTATCTGCTTCTTTGGCTATTTCATGGCAAACCAATTTAACACATTTTATAAATATCAGTTTTCTATGATAATAAAACATCAACGGCAATAAATAAAACTTAATAATAATATATTCGATAAAATTAAAAACCGTTTAAGCATTACTTTTGATAAAAATGTAACAATTCTAGATAAACTGACATTTAAAAAAATACATTTCATTTAAAATCTCTCCAGATAAAAACTTTTGCCTAAAAACTTTTATTAAAAATAGGGCATTTCACAAGTATATGTTTAAGTTTGGTTTCTGTTGCAATATTGACACTTTGGGGGGTTTTCTTCTATATGTAAATGTCCATGAGTGAGTCTTGTATGTCCATTACGGCATCATGTAAACAATCTCATGTCTAATAATGTCAAAATGTTTGATTTTCTTCCTATTACTTGCTAAATTTAAAAAAGGTTTATTTTCTGACCACTGATGCCATTCTGCTTGCCATTTGTTAAGAATAAAGCCTTTTATTAGTGGCTTTAAATCTGAAGGTGTGATTTTGCACTCCTTTATTCTTCCTGTTAGGGCTGTTTTGGCAGCTGTCATCATACCACAAACACCAGGCCATATTAATGACTACAATCTCCGTACATATACTGAGTGGATGTGCAAAAATACTTTAAGGCCAATTTATAGTTCTAAACTTCATTGAGTGCCTGTTGTAGGGCCCAGCGTAGCCTTCACACAGTGGCATATCCTTCGTCATACACTGACATAAACCTCACAAAAAAATGTAACTACATAAATCACAACAATGCAGAGCGCAAGATATGTGATTGGTTGAATTGGTATCTGTGATAAGTATGGGCGGGGCCCAGCACAGTAGGAGTGGAGAACACAGAGGAACAGAAGCCCCTCTGCCTACTGTTTCAGAGATGTTCTGTCAACAATCTGCCTACTGAACCAGAGAGCAACATGGACAAAACACAAAGTATAAATGCTCACAACCAACAGCTAAGGTATGTGCTGTGAGGTTCAAAGTTTAATTAACGCAGAAGTTTAAGGCTTAAAGTAATCTGAAATGAAAAATGCTTTCAAAAAATTAAGTTGTATCTAATAATGTGTTCCTTGTTATGCTTTAACAGTAATATAGAGAATCTTCAAAAGAACCCGTTTATTATTTCAGCGGGTAACATTTAGTTTTGGGGTTGAGTTGAATGATCAAAGCATTTTCTAAAAATACAGTATTTATCCAGAGCAAATTCACAGCGAAGAGAAGAAATTTTATTAACTATTGGATAGGTTGAGATAGAAAAGAACGAGAGTGCATGAATTACCCTTTGGGATGTCCTGTAAACTTATCACACAAGATGGTGACTCTGTTTACAGATCCACAGCCATGGAAATGCGCCTCCAACTCCTCAGCTGTAGCACCATAATCCACCTGTGAGAGAGACCAAACCTAAATCACCAGCAGTTCTACCATGTGACTTAATCATTATTAAAGGCTGGGGAAAATATCACAAAGTGCCCTAAATGTATGAAAAGATTATTAACAAGTAGGTGTGAGAATAATTGCCCATACATTTCCAACGTAAATAGATCTCCCGTCAGCTTCTATCTTCTCTTCAATGGACATAATGACAGGGCCAGCTGTAAAAAGGAAATAAATTAATAAATCAATCAATAATTTCAAATGCATTTCCTCCATCATACACATTGGTGTGTGACAAATTAACTAAATTCTAAACAATTTTTTTGTTTCAGTATTTTGAAATCAGATCTTGTTGAAAAACAATTAGTGTAACAAATGTTTTAGCACATCAGAAGTAATCTGATTAGGTGTCTTTGATTAAAAACATGGCATTGAATCAGGAATTGATCACACACACACACACACGCACGCACGCACGCACGCACGCACGCACGCACAGATATATATATATATATATATATATATATATATATATATATATATATATATATATATATATATATATATATATCTCATCCAACACATGCAATGCCATCATCCAATGTTTTCAAGGCTAAATCAGCATCTGTGAATATTGCTTTGAATAAAATAAAAGTATTAAAAGCACAAAGACAGTACACATGAATAAAACATTCAAAAAACGGCATCTTATGAAAAACACCAATTAACGGGAGTTGCGGAGCTTCAGTTTAAGGAGAATGAAGCAGATTCTAATAAAATTTAATTTGCAGCCAAATGTGTATTTATTTTTGCAAAAAAAAAAAGAAAAAAGATTAAACATTGCCACTGGTAAGAGAACATTCCACTTGACTAAGTTTTTTATGAATACAACACAAAACCTAAGATTGTCAATCTTGCGCTTCGTGCAGTGAGCTCTGCTTGGTTTATGAATGAGGTTTCACCTCAATTTACAAACAAAAACCAGCAATGAGATTTACTCAATGTCTTTTGGATACTTAAGTTTTGTGCATAAAAGTAAATTTGCTAATTTAGAGGAAAACAGATGAGGTCAAACAAATCCTCCTACCAGATATCCACCATTTTCATATGGCAAAAAAAGTCAGAATGTCAAAAATGAGGCATTCTGACATAGATCATCAACTTGTATAGCATTATTAAGTATAGCATTTTCTTACAAAATATCCCCTAATAATTAGGTGCATCAAAATAGCAAGCACACCAGAAAAACCCGCAATCTCATCGACTGTCCTACTTTTTTTTTTTTTAGAGTCATGTTAATCACATGAGTTTCTGTGAGATTGTGTGTAGAATTAACACTGTTAAATTATTACTACAATCAGCAATTGTGTGGTCTCGTGTTCTGACTAAACCATCTAGCATTAATGTCTAAATAAATCTGTCATTATGGCCATAGTCTCCCATGACTTTAAAACCAATCAAGATTTCGAGTCTACTGTATCCCAAACGTAAGAAAACAGCATGAAAAAAACCTTCAAACCAAGTATATCAGGGGTTTAGCCTAGAAATCACACTGCCTACTAGGTTATTGCTAAAATCTAGGTTACATTCTGTTTCAAGCCATATCTCGATTGACCTCAAACGGTCCAATGCTAGTCATTCTTCTGCCGCTAATGCGGTCCTATTCATCAGCACTGTCTGTTCTGCAGTGTTCAGTTAGTCAGAATCTTCTGTCTCTTAATCCATTTAGCTTCACTTACCAGGTGGAGGACTGAGATTCATCTGTTTCTCCACCTCGTTCTGTAGCTCCTTCAGTTTCTCTGCCTCCTCCTCCATCTCTCTCACCCGGGCTTTAATTGCCTCCAGCTCCTGAAGAAACAAAATAATGTGGAAATATACAATTTATCCATCATAAATATATATATTTTTTATTATGCACAATTAGATTATGTAATTTAAACAAACGGTTGACAGCCACGTTGGATCTATACCTGCATCAATATCATGTGCTCCTGCTAAAGCCATTTTGACATGCACAGGCGATTCCTTTCCCACAAGGCACAATCATTCATTATTTTCAGCGGTGGACACAGCAAGCACATGCACTTTCACACGTGATTATGCACTGAGCTTTTTCAAACCAACATTTAGTGTCCAGTCAGCAAGACGCCCTAAACATGATGCCACCCGTGCATGCATTGTTGCACACTTTTGGTGTGTGTTCACGCACGCACGCAAGTTTCAGCAATGCTGCATTGCAGGGCAGTGGGAGTCGCTACGGATCGCTCCTAAAGTAACACAGCATGCATGTGATGTGCCCCTTTCATGCAGTTAAAACAAGATCTTGGATGATCTAGCGTAAACATCGATTAGAAGATAAGGTATATTATACAGTGGCTGATGATTGAAAATAGCACCAATGCATGATGAAATAAAGCAGACTTCTGTCGGCATGCAAATGCATGACCTACTCCAGCTTCAATAATGTTAATGTGCATGGAGAGAAATGCAGCAGCCCTGCCCTAATGCACCATCCCAATCACAAAATTACCAACAAATGATGCAATGCATCACGAGCGGCATTTAATCACGAAAGCACATCGAATACAATGACAGCGATTCAAGTGCACGTTTGCCCTCCAGCTCGAAGCGAAAACTGAAAATAAAACCATTTCTCGCCTTCTTAACATGTCACACACGTCGCATACAGATTTACTCCATCGCAGAAGCCAACAACAATCACGCGCAGTTTCCAACGCGACTTACTTTTCGCACTCCACAAATATTACTGATCAGAAAAGAGGCGTGTTTACCGTGAGCCGTCTGCTTCTTTGCGGATGGACCCACACTGGTGTGGCTAATGGCGGCCTGTCCTACCCTCGCCCCTGTCTCTTACATCTCCCGTCTCGCATTTTTGCGATGAAGATTTTTTTTCCCCCGCTAGGTCGACAGATCTGGCGCAGAGGAACCCAGACCGATGTTGCGCCAACATGGCGGCCAACAGCACGCATGTTACTCACCCATTCTACTGCATAGCGTGAGCCACAATGGCGGAAAAACTGACCTGGCAAAACCGGTTTCGCATGTATATGATTACGTGCTTTTGTAGATTTACTTTACATCAGAGGTTAGCTGGCTAAAGTTATAGAAATAGACGAAAACGTAGTTATTAAAGGGAGTATAGTAGGTCCTTCACTCACCGGATCTTCAATTGCGGCCTCCCCCTCGTCTAATCCCGGTTCTTCATCGCCAACGCCTGGGTCTTCAAGTTCTGAGTGACCCGGGTCTGAGTCCAGCAGAGACTCCTCTGCCAGTCCGTTACCAAACTCCGCCATCGCCTGATTCCCGGTGGTCCGACGCGCCTCGTGGCTGCACTACAGGCCGCGACTCTCACGGGGGGGAGCAAGAGAGAGAGAGGGGCAGGGGAGGGAATAAAAAAACGGCGGAAAGCGCCGCTCACTAAAGTTAAAATGGGGAATAAAAACCCGCCTTGCTTCTTCCGGCGCTCAAACGTGTCCCCCAGCAGAATAAACAAAACTATTTATCAAAACACAAACACCGTTCGCTCTCTCAGACTGCCGCACTTACTACTCTATTTACATTAGAAGGCAAATTCAGAAAAGCAAATGTGTATTCTTCGCGAGCGCTCGTGTGCTCCAGAACAGAAATGGAAGCCGTGGGCGGGGATTCTGAGCACTGCAGGCGAACTCACGAGAGGTGATTGGACGATTCTGCGTTTTAGACACACCCTCTTTATGTATGGAGAGCTGTCATTGGTGTTCTTTTGAGATATTTCACTGCGCTAGCCGCTTTAGCCTTTACAACAGCGACGGTGATAGGATGAAAACAGCGTCAGTCACGGCTCACAGACTACCTTTAGATTGCGCCGGATAATAACTAACTATGCAATGTTGTTGCCAAATCCGCACAATAGTACACACTTGGATTTGCATGTTACAAAGTATTTTGAGTAATTATTAATTAAAGGGAAGGAAATACAATACTTTCAAGGCAAATCCAGAGTTTCCAGGCAAATTACAACGTTGTATTTTAGCAGAAAAAAGGTGTAGACTGCTCCCAAATTCTAGAATATGCAAACAGTACTGTATTACACCATGGATTTTGTCTTCTTTTCCAGATGATATAATCTTTAGAGTAGAATCACATTACTTTTGAGAGAACTGTCATTTTAAATATTGGAAATGCATATTAAAACCTTTTACAGTATTAAAACCCACCATGGGTCTTGCATTTCTCTTGAGTTTTGTCTATTCATTTTTTTCTAGAATTTTATCATTTTTTAAATATCAGGTATTTTAGCATTCTTATGCATGTACTTGCTTTTTTATCTGTAAATGTAGTATTTATACTAAATGTGATTTTCGAGTGAGATCTGGCAACATAATCACACATGTGGAATCCAGATATCTTCAATACAATTTAACCTGAGGCCACTTAAACTGTGCATATTATCTTACCATTATATGGCACAGATATTAATATATCTGATAAGTACTTCTAATATATCTATAAGTACTATACCAGCACATCAATAAAACTAAAGCAGTGGTCGGTGATGCAAGATGTTCTACTATAATTTCTCATGTAACTCTGTGCATAATAGTCATTAAACAGTATTGACAATACACTACTGCAACATAAATTGCAAATATACCCGCATATGTGTAACTCGCATAACAAGAAACTTCAATACATGAACTTCAGTTTATTTGTTTTCTGCATAAGAAAAAAGGAGAACCAACACAAAATGAAGGTACAAGTGAGGGGAAAACAAGCTTAATCAATAATCTAATTTCATAACAAGACTGCCACCATTATTGTTCAATATTCATATCAATGACATCTCTTAAGTCTGAGATGCCATCAAAACGGTTATGAATCAATAATAATCAAAAGTGATGAAAGTACTGAAAAATAGTAAGTAGTACAGTTATAACAAGTGATAATCAAGTGTCAATGGAAAAGTGAAAAGATAATATAAAAGCATTTCTCCATACTCTACCAATATACTCTGAACAGTGCAACACTGTGTGATCCCACGTCCTGCAGCACTGCACTACAAACAACCCAGTCCATTTTCAGTTCATATGAGCTACAACTCGACACTAAGTTTAACAAAAAAAAAACACCTTGCATTTGCTGGGATATCGTGAAAAAAAAAACTGAAACGTTTCAATGAACTTCAAGTGTTCCAAGTTGAGTTGTCTGAAATGCATTTATCTGTAGCTCATGCTTAAACCCCGGACAAGCTCAAAGTGCCAAGGCATGGGAGCTCCTTTGCGGCTTGCATTATGAACACTTCCAATCAAGATTGCTATTTGGTTTCTTTACTGAGACAAAGCAAGAGAAAGAATAACTTTGGAATATCATTTTCTTAATATAGTTCATTAAAAAATCTTTTTTAGTTTTGCATTTTGTTAAAGTATTAATAGTATCAATAATAATAATATACAAAATAAACCAAAAAGGAAAAATCGTCTTTAGTATTTCACGTCCTTCAAATTGCACCTCCTGTTGCCCTGATGAAAAGTTTCCCGGTCCACTAAAACACCCTGTCTTCTCTCCAGGTGGTTTGTAAGGAAAATATTATGTTGCAACACAAAATGCTCCATGAAAGAACAAGAAAAAAAAAAAAAAATGACAACTCTCTCCCATAACTCAAAAATGCTTTTAGCATAAATAAATGACTTTTGTGTTTCGTTCATAAAGATAAGCTGGAGTTAGTCCCTAAAAATTCAAACCAAACAGTTTATCCAGAGGGTAAAAGGAATATAATTTCGATGTTCCCACAAATCCATATAAAATTGTGTTAAGTACAGACTTGACTTTGGCTTCGTGCACAGCGGCTGGGTCTGATCCATTTTTTGTCTGTGTTTAACGATGTGCAATGCAAACCCTTTAAAAATAACATTAAAAGCTGATTAATACTTCATTATAGTTTGACATACAGTAAGATTTCACCATACAACAAAACTTTATTTTGCGGAACACGAAAACCTTAAAAAAAAAAAAGTTTGAGATTTAAAAAGGGTCAAAGTGCTGTTTGATGACCATCTGACATCTTTCAACGAGAGCTCAGCTGATGGCTATAGGATTGTCATGATGGTTGCTTAAAAATCATCCTTATTTAATGCATCTGAATCCAAAAAAACTCTCCCAAACTCTCCATAATCCAGACTGCGCACTATTTCTGCCTTTCCATTTCATTGCCATCAACTGTTAGCATAGTCTAGACATTTGTGTCAACTGAGCCAGAAGGAAAACCTCTCTTTACAGAATAAATTTCTTTGAATTAACAAGACAAATGGAGATAAATCAGCTTAGAAACGACTCTTCTATATAGGCTTTAAAACAGGATAAATCAGTACCACAAACATAATTGACAACCCAGAGCACTTTGGTTGAGTTTTTGGGTGCTTCATTACCATAGATTCTCCCAATTAAACAAAGTGTTTTGTGTAAATGTGAGTAGAATATTACTCAACTTAATAAGAGTCTAAACCGAGATGAAATCGTGAAAGACGGACCATAATCACACAAGCATTAGCATGTCCATGATTATCATTTCAGTAGATTATTCATAGTAAAATGATGCTGTGGCAATAGGTCATTAAAAGGAGCCCTGTAAGCAAAGACTCTGTATAATAAGAATGTCTCGCTGATATCCAAGGAGAGAGGGCAAAGATGGCCAGAGTCATCTGGGCCACTCCGATTTTCGAGCCTCAGGAGAAGATTAGCTTAAAACACCAGCACCCATCTTCTGTCTATTGAAAGCCAACAAGTCTGGTGGGTCCGCAGAGTACACCAGCTTAACTTTATTGTTTTAGCTGGAGCTGCTAGCTGGTGATGGAGTAGAGGACTGGCTGATAACACCGACAGACCCCGTACCAGATCCATTGCTGACCATTGATGCTTGTAGACCAAAGTTAGTGGTTCTCAGAGTGGCAAGATGTCTAGCCGAGAAGACATGATCACGTGCTGCGGCCCTGGATTCAAATTCAGCTCCACAGGCATCGCACTTGCCTATCAGAGTCTCACGGACTGCTGTCTGACCGATGTTGTATGATGGAGCGGGATCCACAACTGTCAGCTGTACAGGTTTGGGCAGGATGGGACGGTTGGCTCGAAGAGCATTGTACTGTAGGTAGCTACCAGAGCTGACATCGATCTTCTTAGAAGGGTCAGTGGGATTAGGAGACTGAGTGGAAAGGTAAGGAGAGAGATCAGTTTCATTCCATTAAAGAAAGTGCAAAAATTTAAGCAATGTAATTGAAAAGGGAGTCATTCTATTTGTAATATCCTAACAGTTGCTACTGGTTTCAAGTAAACCACCCAGCCTTCCAGGAGGTGGCGGAAATGTTCACCTGATTCCAGGCATTCATCTAAAATGGTCTTGCTATTACAGCTGCTATGATTTTACGACTTTACGGTTGAGCAGAGCACTTAAAAAACGTTCAATGAGTCAATTGTACTTGTTTGCTGATACATTTAGGTACTTTATTACATGTTGAATTGACAATGCACTGGCAGTGTATTGAATTTACCCAACCAGATTAAATTATCTCCTTTTGTGTGGAAGAATGTAAATGGAGACAAATGAACATGGAAGGCACACAGGTTTGAAATTGCAGAGCGGTAAGAAAATTACAAATTTTATTTCCGGATTTTCATTTAAGCGGTATCAACTACAGTGTACACCAAGCAACTCCTGTTCTTAAAATAGTTTTTTTCCAAATAAGAAAAAGTATTTTTTTGCAACGTTAAATTAATTTTATTTGTAATTATTTTACCTCATTTTGTCTTCTGCACAACATATATAGTTGTTCATATGTAAGATCACTGCCCTACAGAGTTTAGCTCCTACCCCAATTAAACACCAGAATCACTTTAATAAAACACTAAAATTAAAACTTCAGACATGAAATCGGAGATAAAAACAGAGCAACTTTACAATATTACAACAAAATGTCCTTACCATTTTCTCTTGCTGTAGCCTCCAGCGTTTCTCCTTGGCACGAGTATTTTGGAACCATATCTGCACAACCTTTAGTGGAAGCCCAAGCTCTGTTCCAACTGCCTCACACTCCAATGCATTAGGATGAGCACACGTCTCATAGCAGGACTGCAGGATGGACAGCTGAAGACTGGTTAGGTGGGTTCGAGGTCGTCTTGGGGTGGAGTTCTGCTGCATGTAACTTATTTCTTTTTGGCTTTGACTAGGGGATGCCGTAACCGTTAGAGGGGATGGCGTAGTGGGGGTGGTAGTGGGTGTAGGCCGCTGTGAGCTGAGGCCTAACTGTTCTCTTGAGAGGGTGTTTATTTTGAATGGACCTTTCTGAGGCCAATATTTGAGCCCATTTTGTTTCTGAGAAGCCAAGGCAGCAGGCTTGATAATTGGCGTAGTGGTCAATTTTGGCACCATAAGGTTTGTAGCTCCAGACTCGAGCCCTCCCTGGTAATGGTCATCCTCTTCATCAGTATGTTCAGACTCTGCTTGTACCTCTTCAACCTTCCTTTTTGGAGCAGATCGAGATGTAGGAATTCCACTGACAAGCAAAGGAACTGCAACTGGGGTAGCCACTGTCTTAGGGGCTATTTTAACCATTGTAATGGGAGCTACTTCTGTTTTGATCTTTTGAATTAATGGACTCGTAGACACCACAGTGAATGAAGTAGTCTGATTTGGTCTACTTGGACCTTGAGGGGGAGCTTTCAGGGGTTCCTTGACCTCTTTCAACTTCTCAATCTTTGGAAGAATATTTCCAGTTTGAGGTTTTGCAGAGGTCCAGCCAGTAGAGGGACTGGGGTTGGATTTAGGAGGGGTTGAAAATATTGGCTTTGAGAGTGGCCAGGTGAACTTGATTAGTGGTTTTCCAACAGCTGCCAAAGTGCCATCACTAATAAAACGGACCTCTCCCTTTCGCTCCCTAGCCCGCATATTCTGGAACCAGATTTGAACCACTTTCTTTGGAAGGTTCACCCACTCAGATATTTGTTCAAATTCATGTTTTCCTGGGTTTGGATCTTTGAAATAACATCCATAGAGAATATCAAGTTGGTCAGCATGGATGATGGTCCGGGAGCGTCTCATGTCCCTGAACCTTCTGACTTTTGGCCTCTTTTGATCCAGCTCTTTTTCTCGTTCCTTCTCTTTTTCCCTTTCGATGAGTGATGTGTTAACTTTTTCTGCTGCCCTCATGTACACAGTGCTAGTCTTAGCCAAATTATTGCGATTTGTTAAAGTACTGTTAGCGGAAGATGGGATAGCTATGGCAGCATCTGGCTTCACCTGAACAACAATGAGACCTCCATCTGTAGGAACACCAACGGTGGTTGGTCTTAATCCCAGACCATCAAGCAAATGACTTTTCTGTATAGAGTTCCTGTTAGCGGTGGAGACAGATGATATTGTAGAGCTGTGGTTTTTCCCCATGCTCAGGTCTAAAGCAGACTCACAATCATTACCATTGGATAAGAACGAGTGTGTGGTTGAAGGTGCATTAAGAGGGTCTGAAAGTGCTGATACTGGTCGAGTAACTGTATGAGCGTTTGAAAAGGCTATTTTAGCCCGATCTCCTTCAGAAACTCCAACCCCAATAACTGATGAAGGAAGTGACAGTACATATGGACTGTATAACTGGGTAGAAAGTGGAGCTAACGACAAGGAAATGGGCAGTGACTGCAAGATGCTAGCTGGAACACCCTGTTGATCGACTGTGATTGAAAGAGGGGTAGGTGGGTCTGCTTGTGCCTCTAACTGCAGATCAAGATCTAAATCTTGCTTCTCCTGCTTGATCTCCACCTCTTCCTTGGCAATCTCACTTTTTCTCCTTTTCTTTTTCACACTCTGTTCATCATCATATTCGTCCTCTGCATCTGAGAGGAAGACTGTTGTAGAGCGAAGAACCTTTCCACCACCACTTGACCTTTCAGCAGTTGGCTCTACCTGTGAAGACTGTTTGATTGGGCTACCTGACTCTTCTCTCATAGAGCTGCTCTGACTTTCTTCATCAGTCACAATAACTGATGTGTAGAACTCTTCATTTTCAGAGTCAGAAGTCAGCAACAATTCTCTTGGACTTCCCTTACCAATCCTGTGTCTCTCCCCACTACCTGATAGGTCAATGGCATGACTACCTGTTGCTGATGGGCTGTGTCCATCTTCACTCTCATCTATCATTAAATTACCTTCTTCTTCCTCCATACTTAAGTCTCTTTCATCATGGAAGGAGTCTAATCTGTCCCTATCTTTGGATTGCCAGGCATCTAAAAACCACTTTCGTACCTCTTCTCCACTTAGCCCTACCTCCCTGCCTAGGGCTTCGCAGTCTTCCCGCTGAGGACTAGATGTTTCAGCATCATCTCGAGACTCTAAGAACGCCCAAAGAACCTGAGACTGAAACTCAGTGAGCACAGGTCGTCCCGAAGACAAGAGTAAATGATCTTTAGCACTTCTGTGGCCTGCAAATCGTAAGGCAAAATTAGTGTTACGAAAGGTACAGTTAGCAGTGCCAGAGCTGTTAATGTTGTGTGAATGTCTGAGACTTTGATTAGGATCTAAAACACATGACAATGGACTACTATGCTGAAAAATTGGGGTAACTAACGATTTAGTTACTTTAGAGTTTGCATCTTCCCCCTCACACAAATTTTCATAATTTCCTTCGACATCCATTTCATTCTCTTCATGCTCTTTTTCATCAGTTGTGCCATCGCCCATCATGTTCTCACTTTGCAATTGTGTATTCTCACTTTTAAAACACAAATCTTTTTTTACCCCGTCAATTTTCCAGTCCTCTTCAGATCTTAGTGACATTAGCTGATCGCAAGGCTCAACTTTTATGGATTGTACTCCCATGTCTTTACTCTTTTCTGCCATCTTGGTGGCCTCCTCTAAACTCATTTTAGTGGTAGGGAGGCCAAATGCAGCCCACTGACTTTGTAAGCCACTGAGTCTTTGAGCCAAGAGAGCCTGTTGTGCCGCACTGAGACCAAGAACTGGCACTGCCTGCTGCAAAAGTTGCTTTGGAGAATCTTGATTCTGGCCCTGGATTTGCCCATTCAACACCAGAGGCATGAGCATCTGAGGCTGGGGTATAAGCTGTGGGGTAGCTGCCCCTGGAGTTGCAGATGTTCCAGTTGTGAATAGAGGAGGAAGAATGGAGTGTGGGAGAGAATTTGGGCTGGAAGTCAGAAGAGTGAGAATCGCAGACATTGCTTGTGCAGAGGCCACTGGAGAAGAAAGTAATGAGGGAGCTAACTGAGGCTGCACCTGCTCTCCATCTTTGGTAGTTACTGCTGTTGCAGTCGTGTTTGCTTGGGTGACACAGTTGCTGGTGGAGGTAACTAACTGTGCGGTGCATCCAACAGTGGTTGCAGCCAAGCTGGTACCCACGGTTCCAGTTCCTGTATTTGCAGTGGAACTAGGAGTAGCATTCCCAGCACTCCTGCTGCGACTCTGGTGCAACACAGATTTTAAATGACTTTCCAGGGTAATGGCATGATTGTAGGAGACACGACAGACGGCACACTGGTATGGTTTGGTGGAGACGTAAGGTCGAGACAGGAAAGGGATTGAATCACTGTCTTTTACCGTCCCGGTTCTCATTCTCTGAATATGGGTGGTTGAATTATAATGCACACTCAAAGCCGTTCTAGTTGGAAATGACTCCAAACATGCATTACACTTGAATGGACGGTTATCACATTCAGAAGCTACGCTGTTTTTGCAGACAGATCTGCCATTGCTTACAGATGCATCTGAAGTTTTTATAGTTTGCTCCCCATTGTCCTGATCTGACTCCAGGTCCCCCATGTCAATTTCCTCATTTCTCCCCCCCTCAATTTCTTCATCCAGCTCTTTTTCCTCAGAAGAACCACATTTGTCACCTGCATCTGTAGATTCATTCTCATTTTGGAAAGCCAGTGTGGGGGAATTTCTGTTCTCTGAATTCAGCTGAGATGTGTCATCTGATAAATTGAGAAATAAAAATCAAATATTAGTTTGTCTTTAAAGATGCTTATGTTTTTTTTTTTTTTTTTTTTTTTTTAATGCAACATTTTAATGCAATTACAGCAGTTTTCTAAATTGCTTTGTGAAAAAAATAAGTTATTAAACCACCTTAAGATTTATTATTAAACACATTCAGTCATTCAAAATGTACAGGCATATAAATATAATCCATTTCTGTAGGTAAATTACAATTAAAAGTATACAAATGTAATTATAGACCAGGTTTAAAATCACTCAGATTATGTATCTAAATTAAATCCTGACTTAAAAACTAATAGTAAAGAGTAAATAATTCACTACAATTCAATCTCTGAAGGTCTGAAGCTCAACCATTGGAGAAAAAGAAACACTAGCTTGGATCATGAGCACCTTTCATAACAAACATTACAGCCTTGATGTCCACTGACTTTTCACATAAAACGGAAAATTATCATTTTTACTCTCGCTTTGCTGGTTACAAACTTGTTTAAGTTTCTTTTGTTGAACACAAGATAAAATATTTTAAAGAAAGCTGAAAACCTGTAATAATTTACCTCCCTGTTTTTGTGTTTCCTTCTATGGATGTCGGTGGTTTTAGATTTTCAGCTTTCTTCAAAATATCTTTAGTGTTCAACAGAAAAAAAAGAAACAGGTTTGGAACAAGTGAAAGGCGAGTAAATAGTGAATACATTTTCATTTTTGGGTGAAATAGCCCTAAGGAGTTTGCAGAAACTACAGAAATGCATGAGAAGTGCAACATGCTGTATTCCACTGGTCGCTATCTGTGCAGTCTTTATTAGAAACATTTTTCACTAATGTAATTTCTAAAAATTGATCAATCAACATAGTAATGTTTAACCTTTTAAGGCACAATGTGTTTTTTTTTACATGCATTTTTTATTTCTCTTTGCTATTTGGGCTTTTTGGAACCTAATTAGAATAAAAATCTATTTAAAAAAGTATCATCTTTTGATATGATGTACTTTTAGAGAAAAAATATGTCCATATATGTGGTCTCACGATCCAAATTTACATAAAACAATTTTTTTTAAATGCATATTTAACATAGAATTTTTTTTAACTTGCTGTGACTATCAGAGAGTAAAAACAACATTCTTTTCCCTTTTTGGACAGTTAAAAATAGGGTTTGGGACATTGCAGGATGACACTGTTTGTCTGTAACAAAACATAAAACATTCAAAGTATTTTAAATAGCCACCTGAGAGCTAAAATGTGCTGTCCACGTATGTAGACACTCAAGTCCTAGGAGTTTAAGGAAAAATTTATTAGCCAAAGATTAGCCAACGTACCGCTGAATCCTAAAATATTTTTTCAACAAAAGTAGTTAATTCAGCATAGTGATGCCTCCATTCAATTAACATCAATTTAAACAATGAACTGAATCTGGTATTTTCTATTTCTGTGCATTTCCACTGGCATGCTGGGAGCACAGCGTAGCGAGCGTTTTAAGTTCATACATATGAAAGTTGAGCGCAAACACCCACGTAATGCATTATGGGATTGAAAGTGGCATAGAGAAAACGTTGAGAGCAGTCAAGAACATCAGAAAGGTCTGGCATTTCTTGACTATGCAAATGTCAAGTGAAAAATGCCAGATGGCAACCAATCACTGTGAGAAGTAGGCAAGGCAAGATGTTGACGTATGTTTCAGAGTGTTTGTGGAAGTGGATTACTGAGCTGAAATCACTTACATGAAGGCTACTCTGAGATTGTATTCCTTTCACACTTTCAGTTTACACAAACATCTTGAATCATGCATGCATTGATCATTTCTTGCATGTGTGATAAACGTGTGAACATGCTGTTCATCTCCACCTGAGTAACAGGCATGCTCAGCCTTTAATATGACATGCTTCAAAGCAGTAGCGTTGCCAGCTGCACTGAATGCAGATTTGATTATGTAGTGGAAATGTACCATTAGGGATAAATTTATAATGTGCGAAGCTAGGACTACTCCACAACCTGGACTGAGAATCAGTGACGTACTGTAGATCAGTGGTCCCCCCCAGCCCCCGGGCCGGTACCGGTCCGCAGATCAATTTGTGCCGGTCCACACAAACCATTATTTCCGATTTATTTTTTATTAGAGTCTGAATGATCTTTTATTTTAAAAATCTTTTATTTAAAAAAGTATTCTCTCGGTTACATCTCGTCCCAAAATTTAACCCACAACTCAGAATGAGTAAGAAACACATCTTGGGAAAGTTTTCTTCCAAAGGTGAAAAGACCCAGTAAACAAACTGCCAAGGAATGGATCCGCAACCCATTTGTCGACAAATAATGTGAATCCAGCATGTCTGTCCAAGAAAATCAACTGCTGTACATCGCAAATGACGGAGGCCATAGGGGCCGTTCACACATGTCTTTTCCGCATGCAAGTTCATTATTTCCAATGGAGACACATGGCTTGCGCGGATATTGCGTCTTACAGGCGCACCCAGCCAAAAACATTTTAACTTTTCAGAATGCCGCAAGCACACTGCGAGTCATGTGACAAAAACTGTCCAATCAACTTCATACTTTGTATAGATTATACACATTTCAGTAGACCAATTGTATCAGACAAACACAGAACACCCAAACTTTTTTTTGTCATCCTCTGAGAAAACGGTTGATGGTCGCCTAGCAATCTACGTACACCTACTCCTACAATTTTCAAGCATTGACCAGTTTGCGGTGATAAAAAATGTGTGCACTGCTGTAGATAATCAAAACTCACCTGTATGATTTGGGGATTTGGAGTCTTCATCTTCAGCAATGGAAGGGCGTTTAGGAGCAGCCTTATGAAATGAGGAAAACAACTTACTTAAATGCATGGTCTAGGTTTGCAACTGTCAAGATGCAAACAATGCCATTACTTTCCTTAATGTATAGAGGCTGCACAATCAAAATGTACATAAAACTACATGCAAAATAAGGACTCTGACTTTGAAAATATACTCACAATAGTCAGTAACTTATCAAGGCAGGCTGGGAGGACACTGTGTTTGTCCGAAAGGTGATGAGAGAGATTCTCACGGTCTGGATGACTTTCTTGGCATAATGGGCATAACCACATCGAGCCCTTGTTACTGGCACCTCCCAGTGTTTCTTCTGGCTCCTCCTGAAACAATAAATAAATAAATAAATAAATATTACTCAAGCTAACAAAAAATTTTTAAAAAAATAAGTTTGTTATAGCTGTTATAGTTAAGAGCTTTTTTTCCAAGTCTCATGCAGCATACTGTGCATAGTTAAAAGTGCATAAAATAAACATTACCCAAAGCTAGTTTTCAAGGGATAGTTTAACCCAAAATGTAAATTGTCATAATGTATTCATATTCAACTTGATTTAAACAGTGTCTTTCTTCTGCTGAACATAAAATATAATGTAGAATGACGGAAACCAGTAGCCATGACAATATATTTTTTCCTACCATGGATGTCAAAGGCACCTGGATTTCAAACATTCTTCACAATAGGATCTTTTTAGTTAAACAGAAAAAAAAACTACAATATTTTAAACCACTTAAGGGCAATTAAATATTCATTTTTGGGGCAATCTATTCCTAGTTAGCTCACCAAAATTTTTTTTTATTTGGATTGTCATTGTTATTTCATGTAATATCTTTAGAAACCAAAACAAAAATACTGCATTTGAAGCAAAACATTACTCATAACAGTGTACACATTAATGTCTAGAGATAAACAACTCTTCAGATCATAAAATAAATTAATCTTTTTAGAATAGCAAAAATAGACTCATTTTGATTAATTGGCTTTGATGCAAGAAAACATTTAGGAACCAGAACACACTAAAAACCTTCATTGAGACATACTGCATCACCAAACTATGCCCTTCATCTAATAGAGCAAATTAGCAATGTCTGACTCTTTCTTTATATAGGCCATACAATCTGCACTTACAACACTTGTGCAACACAACAAACCTAATTCAGTTCTGTTCTTACTGCTAGACAACAAACACAGATACTAAATAATGCAGTTAAATAGACAATCACTTTATTTCTCAAATCCCGTGTTAAATCAAAACTGATAACACCCAAAATAATGCATCCATTAATCAGTTCTGCAATAACTAGGCTATTAAACGTCAGAGGAGGCCTAAATGTTGACCTTGACTAGTCTTACAATATGCTGATGTGAGTAAAATCATAGTGTGCGTCTGAAAACATGTTGCCTTTAGTGAATTAAGTGACACGGGCTGTAAATAACAGATAATGGGCGCAAATCCCCTGGGATGTTAATGACAGTAACGTCTCTTCAAAACAATAACCCAAATAAATATCACAACAAAGATCTTCGCTGACATCTAAACCGCTTAATTTTAAACATATAACGCAAAAGAAGTCAAAATATACCGTGTTTAGCTTCCTTTTTGCATGCCACTGTCAAGTAACGAACAGACATCAAATGCCAACAGTGCTACAATGCCACGCCAATTAGCTTCCCTGCTAGACTGAAAACATGCACTGAATCCTCAACACAAGTACTATTAACTTCTCCCAAAAAGTCAAAGGCAGACGAACCCATACGCCGCGGGACACCGCCGTTCGACAGCGAGCTCATATGGCCGCCATAACTCTTGATGATTTCGTTAATTAACCCACAGCCTAATTAGCAAGACCCGTGTGCTGTTGA
This sequence comes from Danio aesculapii, assembly GCF_903798145.1. Taxonomy (NCBI): domain Eukaryota; kingdom Metazoa; phylum Chordata; class Actinopteri; order Cypriniformes; family Danionidae; genus Danio; species Danio aesculapii. The sequence goes on from NC_079458.1 coordinate 31,148,971, forward strand.
ATCAATTGGAAACGGAGAGCTTTAGCCTGCCTCGCTAACACACACATATACATGCACGCACACACTCGCTCTCTCACTCCAGCGTAATCATGACAAATACCCCATTAAAGTGCATCGCACTGCAGTCTGCTGTCCTAATTACCCCCTTTTCCAACTTTGATCGTTGCAAAACGACCGATTTTTTACTTAAAGGGTGATGTTAAAACAAAAGAAGCCGTTTTCTCATAAACATTCGTGGCACTTCACATGGCTAACGCAGCTAACAACACACTCAACAAATTGGTCAACTAATTATGTATCGCGTATCAAGCCTCACATCGCCCACAAACTTCTCAAAGACAGCGAATTTAATCCGCGACTGTACATTAAACACTACAGCCATCGGCACGTCCGAGATGATGCATCCCAATTCTGCTTTTCTGCACTAATTGAATTGTGTAAATAGGCTTTCGGCTCTCAGATGTAAAACCTCGGGCTTGATTAGTTCCTCGCCCCCCTGATTGTGGCCTGTTGGCCGGGCATTGAGACATTCCCCGCCCGCCGCCCGCTCCACAGCGGAAATTGCGGCCTACATCGACTAAGCTATTTAATTAATGAATTTGGGTCGCTTCCCACAGATGTGTTAAAAAACAAGCCGTTTCGCCGTCCCCATTCGGCGTTAAGCAACCCCGATACATAGCGTTTCGCCTTCCGAGTTCGCCACTCACTATTTATTGTAGTTATTGAGCATCATAACTGTGTTTTAATAATTGCAGAACGCAGTAATTAGCGACGGATGAAGCGCATTGCTGCTCGAAAAGAGCGACGTGCAAACAAACGAGCAACGAAAGGGGGTGGCGGGGCCAAAATGAGAGACCGAGGCAGAAAAAGTTTGGATTTTAACACTCGAATTGCAACTAAATATTCGCTGTGAAATGCCATGCATCAAATGATCTATCGTGCTCGGGACGCGATCAGATCCGCATCGCGCCCTCGATCGCAACTTCTTGATCAATTCCTCGTCAACATCGTTTAATTAACTCTAAAGCAATTAGCTAAGGCTTTTACCTGCATGGTTGGGACTCCAGCTCACGCTTCCTCTCGCTCTTTAAAACTGAAAAGTTTTCTCTCTCTCTCCCTCCCTCGCTTGCTCGCTCACTCACTCACTCACTCACTCCGTCCTCCCTCTCTCTCGCATTGCTCTCCTCTAGTAAACACACGACAGCTCCCCCAAAAGCTGACTGCTCACTCTCTCCAAGAATGCTTCTCTGCCCACTAACGCTTCATTTAATGATTCAACACACCTAAAAGCATGTTGGAACAGTGTTGTTATAGTATCCTCAATTAAGTGATTAAAAATAGTCAAAAAAGGTGCAAGTTTAAAAAATAAACAAGGCATTTAAAAGGAATGTTTAAAATATACAAATAATAAATAAATTCTATTAATGTTATGTTATGGTGGATATTCAATAAGCAAACAATAAATGTAATTGGACAAATAAAAAAGCAATATATAAAAATGGTTGTTCCTGGCAGTAATGGCAATGTGCTTATTAAAGTTATTGTACAAAAGCTGACTTGTTATTAAATCACTACAAATGTGTCACTACAAAGTCATGAATAGTTAATTTCTTTACATTTTTACATATTTTTTTAAGATAAACATGCACGGAGAGAGAGAGAGAGAGAGAGAGAGAGAGAGAGAGAGATGATTCCGAGTCTGTTAAATGCACAGTTTAATCTGATTTATCACTTTATTTATTTTATATTTATAGTATTTATTTATTTATTTATTTATTTGTGTTTTTATTTAATAATAATAATAATAATAATAATAATAATAATAATAATAATAATTATTATTATTATTATTATTATTATTATTATTATTATTATTGGGCATCACAGTGGCACAGTGGGTAGCACAATCGCCTCACAGCAAGAAAGTTGCTGGTTTTTGAGCCCCATCTGGGTCAGTTGGCATTTCTGTGTGGAGTTTGCATGTTCTCCCAATGTTCGCGTGGGTTTCCTCCGGGTGGTCCGGTTTACCCCATAAGTCCAGAAACATGTGGTATAGGTGAATTGGGTAAGCTAAATTGGCTGTATGTGTGGGTGAGTGTGTATGGATGATTCCCAGTGATGGGTTGCAGCTGGAAGGGCATCCGCTGTGTGAAACAAATGCTGGATTAGTTGGCAGTTCATTTCGCTGTGGCGATCCCTGATTATTATATAAAGGGACTAAGCTGAAAATAAAATAAATGAATGAATTATTATTATTATTATTATACAATATATTATTATTATACTATATATTATAATTATATACTACTTTTTACTGTTTTTACTATGTTTTAAATATATATGTATGTTTTTTGAAATGTAAACCTTATAAATGCTTTGTCAATACATTTGTAACATTTGTCATGTCAATAAAGCAATTATTGAATTGAATTGAACTGAATTGAATTCCCAGTCTCTGTATTTAAAATTGAAAGTTTCTTTGTATCTTTGTTTTATTGTTTAAGTAACGGATGTCGACATTTAGAGCGTTGTTTGTTTGTTTGTTTGTTTTTTGCACAAAATTAAAACCGATGTCATAAAAATGAAAGAATTTGTTATGAACACCAATTGTCATTTTCTGAATATGTTTTTTTGATGACACCCGTACCAATCATTTGAGTATTTTTTCTTTTAAGTCATTGCTCAATATTTTATTTAATATTCTAATTTTATTCCATTAATATTTGATGAATTTCTGAACTATTTACACTGCAAACGGAAATTTCTGTAATTTGATATGAATGCTGGTAAGCATGCATGCTTTTTCTGCTTTGCAAATACAAAATCAATTATATGAATGTACATTAAAACAATATACATAGTTACTTGTTATGCAAAGCATCTGATACAACATCATATATTATATGCAATACGTAATATGTAGTTCTCCATTCTTTATATATTATTATTTTATTTCATTTTTTTTCGTCAGGAAGGAGTTTTTTTTAAATACTTTTTTATTGTTTGAATACTTGAAAAACATTAACAACAAATGTCATCAATCAAACAACAACAATCCAGGGTTTTCAGTCATTTAGTCCAAGACAAGTGCCAAGTCCTTCATCAAAGTCTTTGTTCTTATTGCTTTTAAGTTTGTTGATCCCTCAATAGACTCAAAATACATTTTTATTTCAATTTGAAATTCAGAGAAAAAAAAATTACACTTACAAAACTTGCTTTTGTGAATATGACATTTGGCCAACAAAAAAACAAGGTTTATAAAATAAGTATTATTTTCCTTTTCACATACATGGAGACCAAATATAACATTCTTACATGTAAATTCAGAATCTTCTTTTACATAACCTTTTATAAAATCAAGAATATCACACCAAAATGTCATTGAATGAGGATTTTATCAGGAAATACTTTTTTATTTTATTTTTTTACATTTATTGTATAACAGAAAGATACATTTGGTACACATAATTTACAATAATAATCATTAGATTATTTAAAAAATCTTTTATAAAAGATAAACAATAGAAAAAAACAACAGAAATCAAACAAAAATTAGAGAGCTATCAATTGGTCATCTGATCTGAGGATAGAAGAAACTAAGAGTGAAGAGGGCATTCGTCAGGAAGTACTACGTTATATGTGTTGCGCTCATAGGTTGCGCTACGCGTAGATATTAGGCTGCCCCGAAAATTTGCCTGACTAGAAAGACTGCTGAGGACCCCGATTCGCCGTCTGCCATCATTACACTGATTGATCGGTAAGGTTTGTACCGTCTGTTTGGTATTTTGTTGTCATTTTGTCGGAATGACTGTTACACTCGTGTTTTATCTGCAGTTGTAGTTACAGTATAATTACCACCGTCTGAAGAAAACCATTTGTAAACCTGTCACCGGGTTTTTCTCTTATCTTTCTTAAAACATAATGAGCTTCATACAGAGGCTAATGTTACTATCTATTGCTTTACCTTTTTTTTTTAGATTTTATACCTTTACTTATTTATTCATTGATAAATAAAACACTTTACAAAGTACTTTGCTGAATTATTATTGTTCAATTTGTTCTGTACTGCAGAAAGTCACTGGTTTACATGGGAGTTTTTAATTGTTTCTTGGTGTTTTTTATATCTCAGTACAAAAATGACTGTAGAAGTGGAAAGAAAATTCGTGTGTGATGCAGAAATTATGAGGAAACTACAGGATATTGGAGGTGTGTTTTAAATATTTTGATAATCCAAAATCATTTTAAGTAGTTTACACGTAAATAATAATTCATATTTAAAGAAATGTGTTGTCCACAGTAGCCCTGAGCATAGGTATTGTTAGCTATACTGGCCATTTTTTTTTAAAATCATGTGTTTATTCATTTGAATTTGGTTTGATTTAAAAAAAATATATTTGCTGAATGTAACATTATTTAAAGTTTTAAAATGTTATGGATTTTGCCAAGTAAAAGTAATAAAACATATATGTGTGTGTAGTAGTGTTTGTTTTGACATTATTTAAGCATGTGTAGTCAGTGTGTATATTTCTTAGATAAATTTACACATGCATGCATATATTTATAAAAATGTTTATTTATATTTAGATACAAATGATATATAAATATCTAACAAAATTGTTTTGTATAATTTTGTTTCTATGTATGTGTGTGTGTATAACATATACATAATAAAGATTCAGCTGAAGTCAGAATTATTAGCCCCCCTGTTTATTTTTTTTCTCAATTTTTGTTAAACGGAGAAAATATTTTTTTCAACACATTTCTAAACATAATAGTTTTAATAACTCATTTCTAATAACTGATTTATTTTATCTTTGCCATGATGACAGTAAATAATATTTTACTACTAGATATTTTTCAAGAAACTTCTATAGACCTTTTTGAGGGATGTAAACAAAAACAATGGTCCCAATGTATTTCCTGTTTTACATTTTAATTTTTATAGCTTCAGAGAATCCAAAAAGAGCCATATATTGATAAATAATGTTATGATAGCTGTTTTAACATGAAGTTATGATTGAATTGCCTCTTGTTACAGTTATGAAATAGTTTGATAACAAGCAGGAAATGTTCATGGGCCAAAGACATGACCACATTGAAATGGTCTATACTGCTTAAAGTGACATTTAAAGGCTTAACTAGGTTAATAAGGTTAACTAGGCAGGTTAGGGTAATTAGGCAAGTTATTGTATAACGATGGTTTGTTCTGTAGACCAGTGTTTCCCAACCCTGTTCCTGAAGGCACACCAACAGTCCACATTTTCAACCTCTCCCTAATCAAACACACCTGAATCATCTTATCATAACATCAGAAGAGACTCCAAAACCTGAAGTTAATGGGTCAGATAATGGAGACATCCAAAATATGTACTGTTGGTGTGCCTCCAGGAACAGGGTTGGGAAACACTGCTGTAGACTATCGAAAAAATATAGTTTAAAGGGGCTAATAATTTTGACCTTAAAATGTTTTTTAAAAAATTAAAAACTGATTTTTTTTCTAGCCGAAATCAAACAAATAAGACTTTCTCCAGAAGGAAAAATATTATCAGACACACTGTAAATATATGTAAAGGCTCCAAATGAAATATTTTTATTTAAAAGTTTTAATGTACCTAAAAATATGTAGTAGATCTAATATATTAAATTAAATAAAAATAGAGAATTGTCAAAAAAAATTTTCTTTCATGTTTTTTTTTTTAAGATAATTATTTTGTCCAGGGCGCCATTTATTAAATGTAAAAAAAAAGTATTAAAATTGTAAATAGCTGCACATTGTATGTAGTTTCAAAGGAAATGATTACTCCAGTCATTATTGCTTTTATTACTATTGCCATTAATAATAATAATATTAATAATTAATATTAGAGTGATTTCTGAAGGATCACGTGAGCAAAAAAATCTTTAAAATCACTGGAATAAATGGTTAAATTAAATTAACTACTTTTGAACAGTTATTTATAGGACAATAACATTTCACAATTTTACACTTTGTACTGTATTTTTGATTAAATAAATGCAGCCTTGGTGAGCAGGAGAACCGGTAATATACAAGAATATTTGACCGGTAATATACAAGAATGTGTATTAACTAGACATTAATTACTTACTTACTAATTCATTCATTCATTCATTCATTCATTCATTCATTCATTCATTCATTCATGCATGTGTTCATTCTTGCATTAATCATTCCACAGAATCCTGAATATGCAAGAAAAAGTACAGTGGTTTTCCACTTCATGTGTTTCTCACTATATTTTCCTGTCTCTCCACAGCCGAATGCGTTGGTGAGCGAGAGTTTGGAGACCAGTACTTTGACTCTCCAGATTTCCTCCTTACGCTGAAGGATTTCTGGCTGAGATGCAGAGACGGACAGTGGGAATTGAAAAGCCCTGCAGTTTCAGAAGCTCCATCTGAGATGCTCTGCACTCGATACAGAGAGATAACCAGCCTACCTGTGATTGAATCAGAAGTCAGCAAGATTATCAGAGAATCAAACTCCTCACAAAGGAAACAAATTGACCAAACTGAGGACACGCCGATCTGTTCGGCAGGAGACACAAAGTGGCTGAACGAGCTCGGTTTGGTGTGTTTTGCTGAGTTCAGGACTCAACGTTGCTCTTATGTGCTGGAGAGGGAGGACGGAGCGGTGCGGGTGGATCTGGACCGGGCTGATTTCGGTTATTGTGTGGGGGAGATTGAGGTGTTGGTGCCTGAAGGAGGAGACATGAATGCAGCTCTGCAGAGTATTACAAGCATTGCTGAACAGCTGGGTGAGAATGTGTGCGCGTTAGTGTGTGAATGCGGTCAGAGTGATTGATCATTGTTGGTTTAGTATTTAATTTATCTATAAATATATTTAAATACATATATGTATATTAATTTTGATTTAATTTATTTATATATATATATATATATATATATATATATATATATATATATATATATATATATATATATATATATATATATATATATATATATACTAAATAGTCAGAATTATTAGCCCCCCCTGTTTCTGTTTAACAAAGAGAAGATTTTTTTTTTCAACACATTTTAATAACTCATTTCTAATAACTGATTTATTTTATCTTTGCCATGATGACAGTAAATAATATTTGACTAGATATTTTTCAAGATATTTTTATACAGCTTAAAGTGATATTTAAAGGCTTAACTAGGTTAATTAGGTTAACTAGGCAGGTTAGGGTAATTAGGCAAGTTGGCATTGTATAACAATGGTTTGTTCCGTATACTATCGAAAAAAAAAAAATTAGCTTAAAGGGGCTAGTAAGTTTGTCCTTAAAATGGTGTTTAAAAAATTAAAAACTGCTTTTATTCTAGCCGAAATAAAAGAAATAAGACTTTCTCCAGAAGAAAAAATATTATCAGACATACTGTGTGTGCGTGTGTTTTTTTAGTAATGGTATACTGTTTTTTAATCATTTTTATTGACCATTTTAACCAATGTTTTTAGTGTTATATTTATTTTTGTGGTAGATTTAATAATAGGATTTAGTATTTTACTCATTTTAATTAGTCATTTTATTAAGTATTATATTATATTATATTATATTATATTATATTATATTATATTATATTATATTATATATTTACTATTATTATATATTTACTATTATTATATATTTACTGTTAATAATTGTATTAGGTCTATATCAAGTTCTTTGAAAATATTAATACATTTATTCAACATTTATTTAAAGAAAAATGTTTTTGTGTTCTTATTTCAGTTAACTAATAATAAATCAAGCTGATTATTTAGTTTAATTTGCAGCTTCATTTGATTTAACACTTGTTTAAGTTTTTTATTTAAGAAAGTATTTTACAGTACTGTAAGAATACTCAAAAATGTCTCTGTCAATGTTTTCAAACTATTATATTTGACTTACCAAAGTCACACAAGTGCCAATTTCACATCTGTCACTACAAGGCTTTTCCCTCATAAAAAAAAAAGGGGGGGGGGGGGGGGCATTGGGGAGTTTAATTCACAGAATTTCTACAAAGTATATTGTATACTGTAAGCTTGCTAACTGTTTTGGTCGCATTCATAATGCAGGATTATTTTCCTCATTTAAAATATTTACACATTGATATTCTTCTGATCCCATAAAGTTAGTTGTTTTGGAAAATAAAAACAGATGTTTCAATATGTTGACACTTTTATGTGAATTAATAAATGACCATAAATGAGTGGATAAAACTCTTCATTTATCATTTTTATCTCAAGTAAAAAACTTTAATGTGTTTAACATTTAGCTAATAGAAGTAAAGAAAAATAATGTTGAATGAACCTCTTTTTACGTCCCCTTAAATATGATTTGTAATGTATTTTTGTTGTGTTTTTCCACAGGTTTGAACTCGGAGAAGAAAGTAAAGGGGAAAATGGATGTTTTCCTTCAAAGAAATCGACCAGATCATTACAACACACTTCTTAATGCTCATATTTTATGAGGTATCACTATTGTAACATATGATTGGAAGTTTTTAACTGATTAAGTTATGGAAACTTGCACTAATGCTCATATTTTCATGAGCAAGTAATATCTGTTAATATCATGTATGGTTTAATAATAACAAAGTTGCTCTTATCTTGTCAAGGGGAAATACACATAAAAACAGGTAAAAAAAAGGTAAAGTTTGTGACATGATGTTTTTAGTTATATAAAGCAGATATCTGACATGATTTGTTTTTGGCAATTTTTTGAGAGGATATTTTTATGCTTCTGTTACATCACTGTGATGTATTGATGTTTGTTTGTCTAACTATTCTAGTTCATCTTACTTTATTTTAAACAATATAAAATCTCACAGAAGCTCCTTATTGAGTCTGCAGTCTAAATATGGACTTGCTTTCAAGAGCCATTTGATTTGATTACATTATGAATTGCAAGCTTTTTCTAAAATACTGTTTAAATATCCATAGGAAACATTGTTTAATTAAATATGCAGTGATTTGCATAAATTTCTAGCACAAAATGTAGTTGGGTTCAAAATTCGTGTTTAATATTTTTCAGGTTTTTACAGAAGGTTATTGTTTATTTATTTATTTGTTTGTAGTTAGCGTTTAACAAGACCATATATAGTAGGTATACAATACAACATAGGAAAAATTACAGACTGTCTTAGTTTTCTTATTTTCCCACTATCCCCTCAAAATAAAATGAATAAAATTTATGAATTAAAAACAAACGGTCACACTTTATTTTGATGTTCCATTTGTTGAATTTAAGTTACATTGCATCTACAAGCCAACTTCTATTTAGATTATACAAAGTGATTATACAAAGATTATACAATTCTAATTAGATTATAAGTAGACTGTTAGGTTGGGGTTAGGGTTAGTGTAAGTTGACATGTACTTGCAAATTTCTAATAGTCAGTTCAATGTCTGTTGAAGGAGCAGTATCAACAGATATTAAGCAGTCTACTAATACTCAAATGGACCATCAAAATAAAGTGTTACCAAACAAACATATCCTCTGAGAGAAAAATAAATAAATAAATAAATATAATAAAAATAAATTAAAATAGCTTTTTTTTTTGTTAATACATTTCTTTTCAGTTTTATAGAATAAATATGTTATAATCAAGCAATTTAATGCTGGAGTTGAAATTTATGACTAGTTGCAGAAAGAAAACACATTTTTAGTAAACTGCCTTTTAAAATATGTTTTGTAACTGAACTCTAAAAAGGAAAAAGTGAATTTGCATAAGACCAAAATAAGGAAAATATTTTCACCATTCACAACTACATGTAGCTTCTTGCATTATTTTTTAAATATTAGCTGTGAAAATGTTAAATTAAGGTTAAAAAAAAAGTATTTTATGAAAATATGAAATATAACAGATTGTTTGATATTAATTTAGCAACTCTCAGCACTGACCAGAGCAGAATGTCTTTGGGATGCAGTGTTTGTTCAGCAGAGAGCGCTGTTCACTTTCTCTTTAGCTGTTCTCTCAGTCATCCTGCAGAGGGCGCTGTGTTCATGAAAAACTATTCACAAGATCATTAATACATTAGATCCGCTTTCACACCAACTGCTGAAACCAATTAGAAATTATTGGAATAATCTTTATTCATCACTATGATGAGTTATGATGAGTCAGTTATTTCAGTAGTGTGTATCATTATGTGGTGGATGCACATTTTAATTCAGAAATGTTCATGTATATATTGTTAATATTTAATTTTAATAAGAACTAAAATATAATGTTGAAAAAACAAATAATAAAAATGTAAGCTTAATAGTATTTCATATTTAATTACAAAAAATGTTTTTTTACATAATAGTTATAAATATTCAGTTTAATATAAAAATAGTACCCAAGACAAGTAATTGAAATGTTTAAATATTAATTGATGGATACAGTTGTTCTTTAACATCATTTGTTTGATTTTTAGTAAGTACTAAAATTATAGAAAATTATACAATGAATTTAAATTATGCAATGATATGATACAGAAAATATGACAAAACATTTTATATACATACTTGTGTGTGTGTGTGTATATATATATTAGTTAAAGTCATAATTATTAGCCATACCACAACCCACCCAACCGCCCGTCTTTTTTAAATATTTCATTCAATTTTTTAAAAAATATTTTAAGGTCAAAATTATTAGCCCCTTTAAGCTATATTTAATTTCAAGTCTACAGAACAAACCATCGTTATACAATAACTTGCCTAATTACCCTAACCTGCCTAGTTAACCTAATTAACCTAGTTAAGCCTTTAAATGTCACTTTAAGCTGTATACAACTGTCTTTAAAAATATCTAGTAAAATATTATTTACTCTCATCATGGCGAAGATAAAAGAAATCAGTTGTTAGAAATTAGTTATTAAAACTATTATGTTTAGAAATGTGTTGAAGAAGTCTTCTATCCCTTAAACAGAAATTGGGGAAAAAATAAACGGGACGGGGGCTATTAATTCAGGGGGCTAATAATTCTGACTTCAACTGTATGCATGTGTATATATATATATATATATAAAATGTAATACAAATTATGAAAATAATGTATTATTTGTCATAAACAATGTATTTATTATATGTAGAAATATTTATTGTTTTATATTATAATTTTTTGTGCCTCATATTATAATTATGATATATCATAATTGTAAATTAAATACTACACAAAATTAATCTTTATTTGCATTATTTTGTTATATTTATAGGAAATGACATGTATTAATATATCAATGTTTAAAAAAATGAAATGTTCAAATATTGTTTTTATACTGATTTTAACACTTAAATGTTTTTTTTTTTAAACTTTTTAAACATTACAATATTAATAAATGTCATTTGCTATAAATATAACAAAATAATGCAAATAAAGACAAATTTTGTGTAGAATTTCATTTAGAATTATTCATTCATTCATTTTCTTTTCGGCTTAGTCCCTTTATTAATCTGGGGTCGTCACAGCGGAATAAACCGCAAACTTATCCAGCATATGTTTTACGCAGCGGATGCCCTTTCAGCTGCAACCCATCTCTGGGAAACATCCATACACACTCATACACTACAGACAATTTAGCATACCCAATTCACCTGTACCGCATGTCTTTGGACTGTGGGGGAAACTGGAGCACCCGGAGGAAACCCATGCAAACGCAGAGAGAACATGCAAACTCCACACAGAAACACCAACTGACCCAGCCGAGGCTCGAACTGGCAACCTTCTTACTGTGAGGCGACACCACTACCTACTGTGCTACTGCATCGCCCATTTAGAATCATGATATATAATAATTATAATTGACATATAAATAATTATAATATGGTATGATAATAGTATTCATAAAAATGTAAAAATTAAACAAAAAAGTAAATCAGCATCCAGACAAGCTAAACCAAATGTGCAATTATTCTCTTAATGCATGCTACCATTATTAACAACAACAACAAACACAAAATATGCTGTAGGTAAATACAATTTTTCTGAATATATTTTATATTTATTACATTATTTACTATTTAATTACAAATATTAAAATAAGTAAAATATCGCCCAGTCCATTCAGCTAATCTCTGGGTCTGGCAGGAGTACTTTTAGCTTAGCTTAGCATAAGTCATTGAATCAGATTAGACCATTAGCATCTCATTTAAAAAAAGGTATTTCCATAATTTTTCCATCTATAGCTTGACCCTCTGTAGTTACATCGCATACTAAAACTGATAGAAAATGAAAACTTTCTATATACTGTAGGCTGAAAAGGTTTGGAACTACCTGCTGGAGTCATGGTACAGCAGCAAATTTCTTTGATTATTATGCCAGAATGAGAGTATATTTCCTAGACATATTGACCTAGAAAAAAAAGCAACTTTTAATTTCCCTTCTCTACACAATGTAACTACACAAGTTATGATGCTAATGGCCTAATCCGATTCAATTCATTATGCTAAGCTAAGCTAAGCTAAAAGGGCTCCTATCAGACCCAGGGATTGGCTGAATGGATTAAAAAAATGGTAAAACTTGACTTTTTTAGATCATTTGTAAAATTATACTATTTCCAAAAAATTGGAGTGTTCTCTTAAAAAACACAAAAGAAAGGTCATGAAGGCCAGCAGCTCGCATGCACGGCTGAAATAAAAGCAAGCTGGTATGCTGGAGGAATTTATTTCAGCAGCTTGAAGTGAAGAGAGAAGCGTTTTATGAGAAATGTTTGCAGAGCTGAAACATGACACTGGCTTTAAAGTACAAGCAGAAGACTCTTACATTCACATCTCTATTATCTTACACTGCATATTACTGATAAATAACAGACCTGATCCCAGACCAGCTCTATTCATTGTTTTATTTTTTATAGTAATGAAGAGAAAGCATTGTGCAGGCGTTGAAAAGATACAATTAAAGTGCCTTTATTTCAGAGGAACCTTCAGATGAGAACCGAGTGACAGATGTGTATTTTTTGCATCAAAACCAGCAGGTTGCCTTGTAATTTTTCACTAATTAAAGCTCTAGTTTTGCTGTGAAGAATCCCACACATGCATTCATTCACACAAGCAGGCCTCATAAGAGCTTCTCTTTCTGTTTGCGAACAATCATTGACCTTGCTGTCTTCTCCCACACTTCCACAGGTGATCAGATGAAGACATGTGCACTTCTCTTTCTCTCACTGCAGCTGCCTTACACTATTTTTGTTTGGCTTTGGCAGACATGGTGACTACAATCTTTTTACACACAGAGAAAGACCCATTCAAACACATACACACAAGCACACAGAAATATGGATTAAAGGGCCAACTAGTGTAAAAAGTTGGCAAGGCAGCGTTATTTTGATGCTTGCTCAGACTTTTGAATGAATTCAGATGGAATTCAGACTTTTTTCTGTTTACATTTCACAGGATTTATAAAATGTGAAACTCAGATTTCTTTCTCTGAGACTTGTGTGATTAAAAAACTCTCAAATATGAATTTTTCTAAGAATGTAGTGAATAAAAAAATCTAATTATATATATATATATATATATATATATATATATATATATATATATATATATATATATATATATATATATATATATATATATCAGAATCAGAAAGAGCTTTATTGCCAGGTATGTCCACACATACGAGGAATTTGTTTTCGTGACAGAGCTTCTACAGTGCAACAGGATAACAGAGACAGGACAAAAAACAGATAATAAATATATTTTAAAAAATACAAGTATATATATATATATATATATATATATATATATATATATATATATATATATATATTAAAGATTTTTTTTATTAAAGAGTTCAGGATAACTCCCAATACTTTTTTCAGAAAACTGCTTGATTAACTCATAAATTAGATTTTAGATCTATTCAATTGTGTAATAAAACAAACAATTCTGATATTTTATTCCTAAAATTGTGTAATAAATATGAACAATTCTGACTTTTTCGCAGAATTGCAAGTTTTTATTATGGAATTCTAAAAAAAAGGCAGCATTGTCTATCACTATTACACTTTATTAGTCAGCCGATTCGAATGTTATCACTCGATTGAATGGGCATTGTCATTGGTTATCAGCTGATATGGGCCAGTAGGGGCCTTCTGCGCCGACTAGTGGGCGCAGAAGGCTGTTATCATCCATCCACATGGTAAATCAGCTGTATATTACATACGGCTGTGGCTGGAGATTAACGAGAATTATTTATATTATTTCAAAAATTTGTCATTAATTCTATTTCATTAACATCTACCCCTACCCCAACCCTAAACCCAACAGTCACAGTAATGTAAAAACAGATCTGGATCTAGAATCTTCTCTATTAGTAGCTGATTAACCATGTTAAAGGATGATAACAGCTTTCTGAGCCTATCAGTAGGTGCAGAAGGCCCCTACTGGTCCATATCTATCAGCTGATAACCACTGATAACGCCCATTCAATCGAGTGATAATATTTAAAGCGGGTGTCTTTAATAATAAAATATCAGAATTGGTTGTTTTGTTGCATAAAAACTCTGAATGTTCTCTGAATTGATTTTGTGATAACTTATAATTGACTTATTTTTGTAAAAAAAAAAAAAAAAAAATCACAATAAAATTTTTTTTCAGAATTGCATAATTATTAAAAATGTGCAATTCTTTTTTTTCTGACAATTGTATGATCAAAAAGTTATAATTCTGACTTTTTATTCTCAGACTTTTCTCAGAATTTTGTTATAAAAAATTAATTTTGACATTTTTCTCAGATTTGCACAATCGCAGTATTGCAGTGTTTCTTAGAACTTAGACTTATGTGATAAAAACTCACAATTATGAATTTTTCCAAGAAAAAGATAAAAACTGTAAATATATATTTTTATAAAAAACATTTGAGGATATTAGATTTTTATAGAAACAAAAATTCTGATATTTTATTTCTAAAAATTATGTAATAAGGATGGAAAATTATAACTTTTCTCAGTATTGCAGAAAAACTTTGATAACTCATAACTCTTTAGAATTTTTTTGTTTTTAATGATTACATATGTGCTATATCAAAAACTCCTAATCCTGACATTTTCCTTCAGAACTGCATGATAAAACAAGCAATTCAGATTTTTTTCTTCAAAAATTCTTAAAAAATTGACAGCTCTGACCATTCTCAGAATTTTGTTATAAAAACGTTATTCTGAAATTTTTTATCAAAATTGCATAAAAACCAGCAGTTTTGACTTTTCTCAAAATTACGTCATAACTTTTCATTGTTCACCTTTTTTCCTTAGAATTGTATGACTATAAACCCCACAATTATTTTTCACTCAAAAACTATGAGATTAAACTTGTAGGTACCGTGGGGGAAATAAGTATTGAACACGTCACCAAAACGAATTCCTCGTATGTGCAAACATACCTGGCAATAAAGCTCTTTCTGATTCTGATATAACACAAGGAGAATGTACTGAACTACTGTAATGTATTTAATGGTTTATATAAAAGGCTTTTTTTGGTGATAGAAGCTTAAATATGACTCTTGCAACCAATGTTTTAAAGATGGTATCATGCTGTTACAGTAATTTCTAAAGTCAAAACTCAATATGAGGGTTAGAATTAAGGGTGTAACCAGGGATGTGACACAGACAACTGGGTTTGGATCCAAATGCAGGTTTAATGAGGCAGTCAGGCAAGCAATGGTCAACATGGGTGCAATCAGATATATGAAGGAAGTCCAGAATTGTAGTCAAGGATCAGGCGAGAGGTTAAAAGGCAGGCAGGGATAACTAGATTAACATGTTGTAATGTCACTTACATAAACAAGACTCAGCGACTGGAGTGAGTGTATGTGCTGTTTAAATATTGTGTGTAATCAGTCCTTGACAATCCTCTGGTGGTGCGTGTGTAATCAGTCAGAATGAGGAACATCTGTGTGTGAGCGGAGTGCATGTATGAAGTTGTAGTCCAACAATGGCGGATTTGTAGTCCATAAGTGATTGTGCATGTTTTCCAGCGATCTATAGAGTAAAGATCACTGGTGATTGTGACAAAGGGCTTATAAGAATAAGAGATGACTTGTTGTGCAATGGTTGATGAACGAGTGCGACAGAAACAGTCAATAATGCATTTTGATAATATGATACAAAGGTCAATAAATCATCTGAAGAAGTGTTTATGCAGAATGAACGCGGCTCATTCAAGAAAAATAAATCAATAATTTGATGAGTCAAAGTGTAGACAGAAGCAGCTGAGAAATGTCATTCTATTATTGGCAGAATATAAATGAAAGACATTAGGTTTTAATATATAATTGTGGACATCACTGTGTCTTTTCTGTTATAAAGAATAGCAGCTTGTCATATTTGATTCATCATTGTTTTCCTCTGAGCCTAAAGCTGGACCTGAGCTCCTGTAACACTTCTGTCGCTTCATATTTCACATGTGTGGATGGAAAGAAGCCAGTGACTGATGATCTTTAGCTCTGCAGGCTTTTATTCTTACACTCCTAGAAATAAAGGTACACAAGCTGTCACTGCTGTGGAATCTTTTAAAAAGCTCCATGTTTGTACCTGAAAGTACTTTTTAGTACTTAAAATGGACAAAAGTCTACCTCAAGGTACCTTGGGATAGTTCACCCAAAAATGAAAATTTGTGGTTCCAAAGCTGTCATGATTTTTTTTGTCAAACACAAAAGAGGATATTTTGAAGGAAGCTGAAAACATCTAACCACTGAAGTTCATGGTGTGGAAGTCAGTGGTTACAGGTTACCAACATTTCTCAAAATATATTCCTTTGTGTTCAGGAGAATAAGAAACTTGTGAAGGTTTGAAACAAGTGAAGGGTAAGTAAATGATATCAGAATTTCCATTTTTCAGGTGAACTATATCTGTAAGGTAAATGTGGACCTGATATAAACTTGTATCTTTTGAAAAGATACCACCCCAATGTACCTCAGTGTTTGTACCTTAATTTCTGAGAGTGAATGTATCAATGCTAAACCAAAGGTTAATAATTCATTAGTCAGGAAAGTGATCTAAACCGATGAACTATTGATCTTGTTTGTTTTAGCACCACAAAAGGGCCAGGTAAAAAATTATTATTGACAAAATGTTATATCCTAATATTTTATGATTTTTTTTAAATTAAAGATTTAAAATGAGGTTTAGGCCTGTCATGAATAAATAAATGCAACACTAAAACTGGGATTTTCATGCACAACCATCTCTAGGGTTTACAGGGAATGGTCTGAAAAAGAGAAAAATCACCTTGTTGATGCCAGAGGTCAGAGGAGAATGGCCAGACTGGTTAGAGCTGATAGAAAGGCAACAGTAATTCAAATAACCAATCGTTACAAACGAGGTATGCAGAACAGCACCTCCAACCTTGAGGTGGATGGGCTACAGCAGCAGAAGACTACACAGGGTGCCACTCCTGTCAGCTAAGATCAGAAAACTAAGGTTACAATTCACACAGGCTCACCAAAATTGGACAATAGAAGATTGGAAAAACGTTGCCTGGTCTGATGAGTCTCAACTTCTGCTGCAACATTCGGATGGTAGGGTCAGAATTTGGCGTCAACAACATAAAAACATGGATCCGTCCTGCGTTGTATCAACAGTTCAGGCTGCTGGTGGTGGTGTAATGGTGTGGTTGATATTTTCTTGGCACATTTTGGGCCCATTAGTACCGATTGATCATCGTGTCAACGCCACAGCTTACCTGAATATTGTTGCTGACCATGTCCATCCCTTTATGACCACAGTGTACACATCTTCTGATGGCTACTTCCAGCAGGATAACGGGCCATGTCATAAAGCGCGAATCATCTCAGACTGGTTTCTTGAACATGACAATGAGTTCACTGTACTCAATAGAGCACCTTCAGTATGTGGTGGAACGGGCTATATATATTTATAAATGTACATTTGAAGTCAAAATTATTAGGCCACCCTAAATTATTAAATTATTAGCCCCTCTGTTTATTTTTTCCCCCAATGTATGTTTAACGAAGAGAAGATTTCTTTAACACATTTCTAAACAAAATAGTTTTAATAGTTCATTTCTAATAACTGATTTATTTTATCTTTGCCATGATGAAAGTAAATAATATTTTACTAGATATTTTCAAGACACTTCTATACAGCTTAAAGTGACATTTAAAGGCTTAAATAGGTTAATTAGGTTAACTAGGCAGGTTAGGGTGATTAGGCAAGTTATTGTATAATGATGGTTTGTTCTGGGGGCTAATAATTTTGTCCTTAAAATGGTTAAAAATTTAACAAAAATAAATAAATAAATAAAACGAATAAGCCGAAATAAAACAAATAAGGCTTTCTCCAGAAGAAAAAAATAATATCAGACATACTGTGAAAATGTCCTTGCTCTGTTAAACATAATTTGGGAAATATTTAAAAGAGAAAAAAAAAATCAAAGGGGGGCTAAAAATTCTGACTTCAACTGTATAGATTATGACAATATGTTTTAATTACAGTTTTGACTCTTCTGCAGACATTTCTTAAAAATTGCAGTATCTTTTAATTGTGAACATTTGAAGAAAAAAATATGTATTTCATACTAAATGTTTTTCAGATGAAAATGGACCCAAATACATTATGGGAGAAAAATTTCATTGCTTCTGTCAAATCCCCTGAATGAATTTGAGCAAATCTCATAACGTAACAAAATAAACATTAAGATTTCTTTGCTTTAATCTGATATATAAACTGTGGTCAGTCTAAACACTACAGTAGCTAAAATAATCAAGATATTTATTTATTTCCTCTAAGTTTGTTTAGACAACCAGCGTTGGCAATGTGAGTCATTTGTCTATAACGCTACACTCAGACCTTTTTCTTATTCATAGTGCTCACTATTAAGGGCACAAGTGTGATTCGCTAACATATAATGCATTAAAATGTCAACTGACTGGAAATCAGTCAATCAGATGGCTCTAAGTTAAACTCGGACAGATAATTTAGTCTATGCTAACGTCTTAGCAGCTCTTTTTTAAGAAAATACATAACTAGCCGTATCCCTTCACTGCTTACTAGTCCTAATCCAATTTGAGCCACATGTTACTTTGGCTGAGCTTCGCCTCTGAAGACGGTTAAGATTTCACATGTGAAGCTGATTCTTGACGCTCTGCATGGCTACATTTAGTCATGCAAAAGTCAAACGCGGAAGGTATTTTAAACAGTGCGAGGGTTCAGAGAAACAAACTATATGAATAACTCTACTGTACTTCTGTCTGCTGCAGAATAACACCACATGTGAATATATGTGTGAATCAGTACTGTTTTTGTTAGTTTGAGAGATTTTTAATTATTTTTTAATTTTTTGTGCATTTTCATTTCTATAATATTCAATAATGTAGTAATTTAATAGCTGTTCACTATAAAAAAAGCGATTCAGCTAAATGATTTAGCTGAATCAAATGAACTTTTCTAATCATCCCAACTTACATCCGTCAAACTGACTAACAATAGCAAGTTAAATTTGTTATAACTTAAAAATAGTTAAAAACCTAAGTAACTTATTAAAGTAACCTACTTTCACAACTTTTTGTCATATCATTTTTTGCGTGCTATTTTTATGAATCTACATTAAAATGTAGCTTATCGCTTTTTTAAATATTATAACAGTTAATAAGTGTTGATTTTATAAATTAATATTTCAATAATTTCATGTATGAATAATTTGCAATTACCATTCAAACACACTGTAAAAAATCCAACTTGAAAAAAGTTGAAGTTGGCAAAAATCAGTAAAAAAGTATGCAACTGCGTTTAACACATTTAACTCAACCTAAATCAAAATTTTCCTCATTAAGTTAAAAAGATTAGTTTTGTGAGTAAAAATTTGCAAGTTCACCCAAAAAAGCTTTTGCCAGCTTGTTAACTTACTCTGAGGTAATCTCAGACCTCACCACTTGAAAAAAATAAAGGTTGCAGTATTTCTAACCTTAACAACAACAACAACAACAAAAATAATAGTAACACCAATAATAACAGTAATGTCATTATTATTATTAACAACAACAACAACAACTCAGTGGGGGATGGGGGTGTTGGGGTGGGGGTTGTTGGGGGACAGCTGCAGAAAGACTTTTAATGTGAATTTTCATCTCACATTTACCTAGTTCTCTCTACAAAAAGAAACACTTAGTACATGTGGACTGTTAATTTGCATTTAACTCTTATGTATATACAGTTAGGTCCATAAAAATTTGGACATCCACACAATTCTAACATTTTTGGCTGTATATACCAACCCAATAGATTTGAAATGAAACGAACAATGTGCTTTAACTGCACACTGTCAGCTTTAATTTGAGGGCATTTATTCCCAAATCAGGTGAACGCTGTAGGAATTACAACAGTTTGAATATGTGCCTCCCACTTGTTAAGGGTCCAAAAGTAATTGGATAATTGGCTTGGAAAGACCACGGAAAACGACTGCGGTGGACGATCGAAGAATTCTTTCCCTGGTGAAGAAAACCCCCTTCACAACAGTTGGACAGATCAAGAACACTCTCCAGGAGGTAGATGTATGTGTGTCAGAGTCAGCAATCAAGAAAAGACTACTCCAGAATGAACACAGAGGGTTCACCGCAAGATGTAAACCATTGGTGAGCCTCAAAAACAGGAAGGCCAGATTAGAGTTCTAAAAAAGTCTTAATAGTGATGGAACAACATCCTCTGGACAGATGAGATCAAGATCAACTTGTATCAGAGTGATGGGAAGAGAAGAGTATGGAGAAGGAAAGGAACTGCTCATGATGCTAAGCAGTGAAGCATGGTTGTAGTAATGACATGGCGTGGGCAAGTATGGCTGTCAATGGAACTGGTTCTCATGTATTTATTGATGATGTGACTGCTGACAAAAACAGCAAGATGAATTCTAAAGTGTTTCAGGCAATATTTCCCATATGTACATGTGGTTTTTCAGTTTTTTTTTTAACAAATTAGCAACAATTAAAAAAAATCACATTGTCATTATGGGGTATTGTACATAGAATTCTGAGGAAATAAATTAATTTAATCCAATGTGGAATAAGGCTGTAACATAAAAAAATTTGGAAAAAGGGAAGCGCTTATACTTTCTGAATGCACTGTATGGTAACCCAACTTAATGTTTTTAGTATTACTGACAAATAATTTTCGGTCAGTGCAGCTGATGTTTTCAAATGTTGAGTGAACAAGAAAAAGCGAAAGGAAATAAGAATTATGCTTACATTTTTTACAGTGCAATTTATTGTACTTTTTATTTAATCAATATAATTGAATATTGGATATTTCATTATTTATCCTTTTTGTTTATATAAAAAATATGTTAACACTTTATTTTGATGGTCAGGTTGAGTATTAGTAGACTGTCTGCTTAATATCTGTTGACACTGCTGCAAAACAGACATTTAACTGACTATAAGAAACTTTGCAAGTACATGTCAACTTACACTAAGCCTAACCCCAACCTAACAGTCTACTTATAATCTAATGAGAATTAGCTGGCATGTTGCTACAATGCAACTTAAATTCAACGAACGGACCATCAAAATAAGGTGTGACTAAAAATATTACCCATTTTAAAATATAGTGACATTTTAATTATGAAATAATAGTATAATAATAACAACTATTTTTCAAATGATATTGTTTGTGATTCACCTTTAGCATTTAAAGCAATTGATTGTGACATTTTAATTTAATCGATATAATTTAATAATGGATAATTAATTGTCTGTGCTCATCTAGTTTCATATTTTACATTTTGGTCTTATACACGTCTTTCAGATGAGATGTTAAACCGAGGTCCTGACTCTCTGTGGTCATTAAAAGTCCCATGGCACTTCTTGTAAAGGTGTAACCCTGGTGTCCTGGCCAAAAGTCCCTCAGTCCGACCTTACGATCATGGCCCCCCAATCATCCCCATCCACCGAATTGGCTCTATCACTGTCTCTTCACTCCACCTTTAGCTAGTGTTTGGTGAGAGCACTGGCGCTGTTGTCCTGTGGCTGCCGTCGCATCTTCCAAGAGGATGCTGCACACTGGTGGTGGTTTGGAGAGAACACCCCCCCCTCCTCCCCTCATGATCGTGAAGCGCTTTGGGTGTAATGCCACACAATAAATTACACAATAAATGCGCTATATAAATACACATTACATTACACTAATCATTTAAGTTTCATATTTTACATTTTTATCTTACACAATAATCATGTAAAAGCAATTGCATCTGATCTAATCTTTAGCAAATGTCAATATTTTGCACATTGTATATTATAATGCTGAGATTCAGTTTTAGTAGTATGAAATAATTTAATAAATGATTACATTTTATTAAAATTAATGTCTGTTACTAATGGATATCAAATGATTAATGCAAATTGATTTTGTTTTTCACACACAATGCTAATATAAAAATATTCATAAAAAGATTCATATGTTTATTAAGTATTTTCATATAATGTTGTGATATACTATTATGAAAAATATTTTATATTAATGGTATATTAACCCCACAGGGGCGGTTTGCTGTCGAGTGTGACGTGACTGTGATGAGACTCACCTCCAAGTTCGAAGCTATGGTGCTCCACTGGAAAAAGGTGGTTTACCATCTCCAGGTTGGAGACAAGTCCTCACCCCAGGTGGAGGAGTTCAAGCATCTTAGGGTTTTGTTCATGAGTGAGGGAAGGATGGTGATGGATTGTTGCAGCGGCAGCTGTAATGCGGTCGATGTACCAGTCTGTAGTGGTAAAGAAGGAGCTAAGCCGAAAAGCAAAGCTTTCGATTTACTGGTCAATCTATGTCTCACCTATAGTCATTAGCTTTAGGTCATGACTGAAAGGACAAGATCTCGGATACAATAGGCCGAAATGAGAGTTTCCTTCGCAGGGTGCACCCTTATAGATAGGGTGAGGAGCTCTGTCACGTGGGAGGAGTTCGGAGTAGCCGCTCCTCCACATCGAGAGAAGTCAGCTGAGGTGGCTCGGGAATCTGTTTCGGATGCCTCCTGGGAGGTGTTCCAGGCATGTCCCACTGGGAGGAGGCCTCGGGGAAGACCCAGGACACGCTGGAGGGACTATGTCTCTCGGCTGGCCTGGAAATGCCTCGAGATCCCCTCGGAGGAGCTGGAGGAAGTCTGGGGAGAGAGAATTCTAGGGTTCTCTCCTAAAACTGCTGTCCCCGTGACCCGGCCCCAGAAAAGCGATGGAAAATTAATGAATGATATATTATAAAATGTATATGTTAATGATAATAATTATAATTTATTTACCTATCGGGGTGACGCAGTGGTGCAGTAGGTAGTGCTGTCACCTCACAGCAAGAAGGTCGCTGGTTCGAGCCTCAGCTGGGTCAGTTGGCATTTCCGTGTAGAGTTTGTATGTGCTCTCTGCGTTCACGTGGGTTTCCTCCGGGTGCTCCGGTTTACCCCACAGTCCAAAGACATGTGGTACAGGTGAATTGGGTAGGCTAAAAATGTCCATAGTGAATGAGTGTATATGGATGTTTCCCTGAGATGGGTTGGAGCTGGAACGGCATTCGCTGCATAAAACATATGCTGGATAAGTTGGCGGTTCATTCCGCTGTGGCGACCCCGGATTAATAAAGGGACTAAGCCAAAAAGAAAATGAATGAATGAATGTATTTATCTATCAGTTATCAGCCATAACATGAGCATAATTTTTTGGATTCTTGGTCAGGAATTTATCATTTATCAAAACAAAACCATTTACACAAATTGATTCTCTGAATCAGAATTAGTGAATCTTAAAGCAGTCCTTAAGAACTGCAGTAGAATAAAGTCAGCACACTTGAGGGTTGTTTATTATAACACAACACACCAAAAAAAAAAAATCTGAGAAAAAAGCAGATTTACAAGGCATAACATTTTATTATACAGATAAATAGCATAACTCTTTAAATTACAGAAATACATGGGGCTCTGTGGGCTCGAAACGTGACAGTGATTTTTTTTGTTAATTTATTTTTACATTGAAGGTTCATAAAAGGATTCCTGCATCCTCAAATCACACTGAATCAGAAATATTTGATGTGAAGTCTGAACTGTGATGATGTGTGAGATAAAATGCTGGATATAAAGAAGCCATATACTGCTTTTTGTCAAAATACAGCTGTGCATTTCTATAGAAAAATACTTCATATAGTCATGGCTGTGCTTAGTACAAATGCTTAGAAATAGAATAAACCTCATATATAAATGCTTTCTGTTTGTGCAACATGTTTTTAGAAAAATAATTCCTCATCCAGCTCCGTTTGCTCAAAACCTCTCCTTCGGAAAACATATAAAAAGAGCCCGTACACATTGCACCGCATTGTTGCACAGAATCCAAACACAACCCAATAAAACACATCATTCAACAGTACATGGTTTTATGCTTAAACATATTTTTACCTCCGAATAGTTGTGTTGAATCAAATATACACGCATTAGTGCATTTAAAGATCCCATGCAAACGAAAACTAAAAGCAAATGAGGGTTTGAAGAAGAGAAACCAAGTTTTTTTTTTTCCCAAAGCCCTTGTACACTCACCAAACAATATCTAGAACGCTATCCATAATAAATAAACCTTCCGAACTGGGAGAATTCACATAACTATGAGTCAAATTTCAGGATGTACCAAAAGAAAGAAAGAAAAAAATAAAATATATATCATTTTTACATTATAGTGGCATGTTTTAAAAAAAATCGATTCTCAATGACTCGGTCGGTCAGAGTTTTTGCATACTACAGATTTAAGACAAAGACTTCATCTGGTTCGAGGCTTTTTCCTTGATTAGCTTTGAGGTAAACTGAAGTTAAAGACTCTTCTTCAAGGCAATCTCCTACTCCTTCCTGACTTCTGATATCCAAAGCATCCGAGCTCACAAACATGCCGTCGTCACATGTCAAAATCTGACATGTAAAGCACAACAACACTGCATGCACAACAAACACAGCTCCCACAATTCAAGAAATAACACGCTTAATAAGACTTTCCATAGTTTTTTTTTGTGTGTTTTTTTCATTTTTGGAGTGGATGTGATTTCTGAAGAGTGGGAAATCATGTATTCCATATCCTGTATCATAGAGTGCTGTTCACACTAAGGATGGTAACTATAAATATAACCATACAGTAACTATATTTGTGTCCACACCAACAAACAATAAAGGCCCTGATAAAAATCAAAGTATTAAATGAAAATGAGGCTGTTTCCAACAAAATCAAGCCAAAATAAAGTTAAGTTTGAAATTGCTCATTGAAGCAAACGTTTTGGCGAGTTTGTTTTAGTTCCTTAGAACTACCATTGATCTGTGGCAATTACACAATAAGTGGGGGTGTTCTGGAGCTCCACCTTCTTTGATATTCGACTGATTGGTATCTTATATTTACAGGAGAACAATTTTCAAAGCAACAACACCAAGTTAGCAACATGAATACACTGGAGAGTGGAGTAGCTGAGCTAGTACAGATGTATCTGCACCTGTACAGTTTTCTGCGAATGGTCAAACGGAGTGTGCCACGTCTTTTATAACTGTAAACATTGTTTTCTATGAGTGTGCTCTAGGCATGGGCCGGTATAAGATTCTGATGGTATGATAACCTTGGATAAAAATCTCACGGTTTCATGGTACGATGGTATTGTGATCACTGCTCTAAAATATATTCTTCTTAAACGTCTGGGTGAAAAACTAAAATCTTTTCCCCCCATTTAACACATTATATTGTATTTTGAGAAACATTTAATTTATTTTGGAGCAGTGACCATTTAAGGTTAAATAATTCAAATGAATCATTGACTTCTGCTCTCTTCATTAGTTTCAAAAACACAGATTTCTTTACATTTTAAAATGGCATCTTCGGAGATCTTTTCTGTTGGAGCTACTGTTATTGTACTGTTACTGTTAAATGTAAGTAAAACACTTACACAATACCTTAGGAATGGTTTTACAGAAAATTTTGGTGGTTTTAAAACTTTGACTTTTTCAAACCGCGGTATACCTTGAAAACGATTATCATCCCATGCCTAGTGTGCGCACACCAGTGGCACCATTTTGTCTTTGTATACAGCAAATCAGAAACAATGTAAAGATGCGGCGTGCCGAGTTTGCCAGATGTTGACGAAACTGCATTTCTCTCACAGCTGCCATTGTTGTTGAGTTTAGTCGGTACATGCGAGCAGCATGACCAATGCTATCTCACGGCAATTCCTAACTTCTTGATTTAGTGGCTAATTCACATGAAGTCGTACGATCTGATTTGTAAAATTTTGTACGATTTGCTTCTCCTCAATTATGGTTGGGCTTAGGGGTGGGGTTGGGTGCCTCTTTTACATTTTCTCAATTTGTACAAATTATCCACTAATCTAACAAAACGTAAAATGGTTATGTCTCCTCGTGAGATCAAGCATGGCACATTTACAAATCTACTTACTGCATTGTGGGGTTGCTGGAGTGTTTGAAAACTGTACAGCATCACTCAGCCTATTGAAACTTATTTTTTTCCCACAAACGAAGAACAATACATCATTTTTGTTTGAAGTATATCAGGGTCTGAACTGACAAGCGGTTTATTTTTAGCTAATGCTTTTCTTTTTGCATTTCCCTCTTGCAGCCATGCAGATGTGCTCAGTGTGCTTTATTTATAGCACATGCGACCAGTGAATCCAGCTCATGTAATCAGTCTAATCAAACAGGGAATCTAGTGTTCGCAGTTAGTGTAGTGCAAAAAAAAATAAATAAATAAATAGCACAAATTATTTTTCTTCAGCATTAACAAAGTAAGCAATTTAACAATGTCAAAACTTGAGGTACTTTTACGAGTCAGTTTGCTAGCTTGGTTGGCATAGCGTCCATCAATTTTACCACTACCCACTGTACAAGATCTTTAAATCTTTAAATAGTCTTTGAAAAAAAGGTTTAACATCAAGAAGTGAACTTCTCCACAATGTCATCTGTAACTTTAGTAGGTCCAAGCCCTTTAAATTTCAACGAATTCTAACGGGCTGTCAGTGTTTTACTTTATTGGCTGAAAGAAAAAACATTCTGAAAGTGATCCCTATGATTTAGTTTCTCTACTTCTTTACCGTTAAAGCAGTGGACTGACCTGTTACATTCAGAACGTTTTAGAACATTGTCTTTATCATTATATTTATAGTTATCTTGCTTGATGTGAACAACCCCTTACTCTTAAAACCCATTATACTCTGGTAATAATGGGTATGCATAGGCAAATTTTATGGTCAGAAGTTTCAATTGTTTTCACATGGTTTAGTTTATCCACAAGTTTGCAACCCTGAGCTGGGCTGAGGCAGAACAACAACAAAAATATACCCCCAACTAAAGGTCTTCACTGTCCCAAAATTCAAGTTCCCAAGCAAATTTAGGTCCAAAATTTGACGTTTGGAGTCATTTAATCATCTTATACAGGTTCCAATCTTGCTTGATGAAAAGGAAGATATCCTGAAGATATTTAATATCGTAGTATTAAATAATATATAATATAATAGCATTTTTGTTCCTACTATTGATGTCTATGACTGCTTTTTCCCAACATTCTTTAAAAATAATTATAATAAAAGTTTAGGACCACTTTAGTGTTGATTTTTGGATGAACCATCCCTTCAAAAATCCCACAGCCCAGTGTTCCCTGTGTTATATGTCATAATTGCATTTTAATTAGTATAAATTACGTGAGAGGTCAGGTACAGATTTTGGTAAGATCTGTTCCTGGAACTCTATTTGAAAGCCATTTTTTTCGCATGTAAGGTTTGGATGTTTGCATATGCTAACATACACAAAAAACAAAGTATACTCAGGTTTAAATGCCTGTTCACAGCAATGATGGTAATTATAATTAACAGTATAGTTCTAAAATTGACTGTAAAAGAATCACATCACAACTTAATACTTAATAAAAAATATTAACAGCCAATCAAAATCTTCATTTAAAGAGTGGGGAATTTGAAGTGGCGGCCCACAAAACTACAACGTGCGCTCATAGTAAACAATGATATCATGTATTAGTGAAGATGCTAATATAGTTGTCATGAAACAGAAAATAGTTGAGATTACTTTCAGAATGTTTTAAAAATATAAAAACATTAACAGCCAATCAGAACTCTGTGTTTAAGAGCAGGTGCAATTAAAGTCGCAGGCGACAAAACTCCCAGCGGATGACTGACAAGAACTTAAAGAGTCAATCAGAATCCATCATGTAAGAGCTTGTGCTCTTAAAGCGACAGACGACAGTAATGCAACTTATAATGTACTTGAATTGGTTTGTTTGGTGTGGATACTAAAATAGTTTTCATTTATGATGTGGATAAGCCTTAAATAATAATATTTTTTTTTTTCCTCCCTTAAAGAGCCAGAATAAATGGGACAAAGATACAATACCCCTGATTGGCGAGCAGTTAGAAAAATAAATCATATTGCACATTTTAATAAATATTATATTAATTCCCTCTTAAATCTCATTTTAAATACTCTCAAAGAAAAAATAAAGAGTGGGATTGATTTAGCTTTATATTAAATTTAAACAGTTCTGATTGAGGTTCCTAAACAAAAAGGATTCATGAAAAAACAAACAAACCGTGAGTACAGTAGGGAGCAGAATGAGAGAAATGGGTCGGTAGAGGGTGTAAGACGGGCGAGTGACACTGGTGAGAGCGTTTGGTTTCTCCGTCCCGCTTCAGCAAAGTCCCCTGAACACATTCCTCTGGCACTGCGAGCACATCTCCTAGTCCCACGTCAGATGGTAAATGAGTAAGGCAGCTGCTCGTGTCCATCATGCAAAAGTGCATCATCAAACATTTCCAGTTAAGTCTCTGCCAGAAGCCCGAGACCTATGGAGAGTGGCTGATATTAAGGCTTTCCATCAGCAGATATGAGTCACGTTACACTGCATTCCCTTCTTCGGTTTCCACTTTAATGGTCATTTTCTTCCCCCCCGAAATATTTTCATCTCTCTCTATCGCTCTCTCTCTCTTTTTTCAGTCACATGACATCATCGTGTGGAGGATGATGCTCTGGGTTTCAGACTCTTCAGATGTTGATTCTTCAGCTTCTCTGCCCTCTGGAGACTCTGCCTGCTGCCGTTTGGATTTCAGAAAGGTCATTGACACAACTGTGTGGGTTTCCATCCAACACTGAAGAATAAATGTAATACGGGGTTAATTCTTTCAGTACTTCAAAAGAAAATACAACATGGGGAGATGTGACTTTTAATACACTGTAAAAATTGTCTGTAAATTAACATTTTTCTGTATTTTATGATTCATGATTTTCTTCATTTATTTTGGTCTTTTGAATTGCATTATGAGACTTTTTGAATTGTATTATCTTTCCTTCAACAAATTTTGAGCTTGAAAATGTTTATATTTTTATTTTGTTTATATATATATTTATATATATAGTGAATATAGGCAATGTGTTTTAGTGCATTTAAACAAAACAGATTTATTAAACAGATATATTGATTATAATATTTTAGTCACCAAACATATTTAAAAATTGAAAGATAATACAATTAAATTCAAGCAAAATATTGTAAAAAAATAATTACAACCTACGAAACTTCAACTAAAATTTTCAATGTTTTTGCTTCTCTTGATGCATATATATCTATATTGCCTAAAAAGAAAAATATATATATAGTTGAAGTCAGAATTATTAGCCCCCCTTTGAATTTTTTTTCTTTTTTAAATATTTCCCAAATGATGAAGCAAGAAGATTTTCACCGTATGTCTGATAATATTTTTTCTTCTGGAGAAAGTCTTATTTGTTTTATTTCGGCTAGAATGAACGCAGCGTTTAATTTTTTATGAACCATTTTAATGTAAAAATTATTAGCCCCTTTAAGCTATATTTTTTTCAACTGTCTACAGAACAAACCATCGCTATATAGTAACTTGCCTAATTACCCTAACCTGCCTAGTTAAACTAATTACCTAGTTAAGCCTTTAAATGTCACTTTAAGCTGTATAGAAGTGTCTTGAAAATTATCTAGTAAAATATTATTTACTGCCATCATGTCAAAGATAAAATAAATCAGTATAATCAATAAATCAATAAATCAATATATATATATATATATATATATATATATATGTTTTGTTTATATATATATAGCTGAATTTTTAACATCAAAAGATGACATCCCATAATGCAATTCACTCACTCACTCCCAGGGATCACCACAGCAGAATGAACCACCAATTTCTCTGACAACTATTTTACTGATGCCCTTCAGTGCTGGGAAACACCCTTCTCCCATTCACATACTACAGCCAAACTCCATATTGAAAGGCCTTTTTGTCCAGCTGGGAATCAAACCAGCAACCTTCTTGCTATGAAGCAACCATGCTAACCACTAAGCCACCTTAATAATACAATTCATAACCGTAAATAATTGGAAAAAAATGTGAACTGTGTAATTAACGTTTTTTTTTTACAATGCAGCTGTTTTGAAAATATCTTTTTGGAAATTAGAGCTATAGGGTGACGCGGTGGCGCAGTAGGTAGTTCTGTTGCCTCACAGCAAAAAGGTCACTGGTTCGAGCCTCGGCTGGGTCAGTTGGTCTTTCTGTGTGGAGTTTGCATGTTCTCCCCACATTCGCGTAGGTTTCCTCCAGGTGCTCTGGTTTCCCCCACAAGTCCAAAGACATGTGGTATTGGTGAATTGGGTAGGCTAAATTGTCCATAGCGTATGAGTGTGAATGAGTGTGTATGGATGTTTCCCAGAGATGGGTTGCGGCTGGAAGGGTATCTGCTGCGTAAAACATGTGCTGGATAAGTTGGCGGTTCATTCTGCTGTGGCGACCCCCAGGTTAATAAAGGGACTAAGCCGATGATGAATGAATGAATGAAATTAGAGCTCTGTTTCCACTTGGTATTAAAAGGTGTTTTTGTTGATCTGATCACTAAATACAGACTTATCTGAAGTATATTCAGTCATCAAATAAACACTATTCTCAGTCCACTTTTGAACCACTTCCTGTGGAAATCAAAAATGCTTTTAAACCAAATGTTCTTTCAGTGTCAGGACTCACTGTGGTCGAATACGTACAAACTGTTACAAAATATCACCTATTGACCTCATTCTTAAAAATTTTTGCCAACAATAATGTTGGCATTGCCAACTTTGCCATTTTACGTATTTTGTGATTCATGCTTTATTTATTTATTTATTTATTTATTTTGCCTTGTTTATTTATGCTTTTGAATTGCATTGTGAGACCCTGATCTTTCTTTCAACAACTTTTAACCCTAAAAAGTTGAAAAAGTGACTTTTATGAACATTTTAACACTTTAAAATGATATATCGTCTCGGTTGGTTTAGTGTATTGTGCAAAAACCTTGTAATAAACTGCCAGGACATGTTCAGATTTATTACAGACTTCCCAGCAAGCATTTTTTGGTTTGTAAAAGATGTCTTTTAGATGTCTAATAGATGTCTAAACATAGCCGTCTTGGCTAAAACAAGGCTAAATTTGGGCTGTCAGTGAAAATCTAATAGACGTCTAAGAATAGCCCAAAACTAGACTAGTCACCAAATAAACAGAAATGAATGACTACACATGTAAAGTCTGTCTAATCTGTTTATTTGATGACTAGTCTAGTTTTGAACTATTCTTAGATGGCTATTAGATTTTCACTGACAGCCCAAGTTTAGCCTTGTTTTAGCCAAGCTGTCTACATTTAGATGTCTATTAGACATCTATTAAACAAAAAATATATAGTTTTTACATTATATTTCAAACTACTAAAATGTCAATAAAAGTCAAAGGGTTACATTTTCAACACCAAACGTTGACAGAGCAGAGTTCAAACTCCTATATTGCACTTCACAATCGTAAATAAATGAAAAACACTTGTGAATCACAAAATACAGAAACTGTTAACAGATGTTTTTTTTTACAGTGTAGACGGAGACTGTTTTTCCAAAATGCAGTAAAAATGGCACACTGTAAAAAATATGATCAAAAAGTAATGATAACATATGTTTTTATGTTGCTCAAACTTATTTTAATAGATTAATCAACTTAATGTTTTAAGTAATGCAAATTTCAACTTGATGTTCTAAGTCTGTTTAACTGATGTAAGTTGAAGTGATTTATAAAGTTAATTTGATTCATCTTAAACATTTAAAGCAGTAGCCATTTTTTACAGTGCAGCATAGAGGAGTGTTTTCATTCTAAGCGATGTTAACACAATAACATTTTAATGCAAAAACTGTAAACCTTTTATATATTTTGCCTGTTTGACAACAACTTTTTTTGAAAATAACCAAATTTGAAAATAGGTTTCAAAGGAAATGCTTTTGAAAATGTCGCCATTGTTGTCTAGACACCCGAAAACAATGACATCGCGCGTATGCATGGTATGTGTTTAGGGAGGTGTAGATTAAATGCAAGTGCAAACACACTACAATGGCGGAGTCTTTGGTAGTGTTGTTGCTCAAGTGTTTGCTAACGCTTCATCAGCAAAGAGTGGAATTTACTTTTACTCATTTACACATTACAACCAAACCGGAAACGCAATTACACATCTTGCATCACAGCAATTTCTACACAGACATTAGCACCTACACTCACCGGTCACTTTATTAGGTACACCTGTCCCACTGCTCTTAAATGCAAATTTCTAATCAGCCAACCACATGTCAGCAACTCAATGCATTAAGGCATGTAGACATGGTCAAGACGATCTGCTGCAGTTCAAACTGAACATCAGAATGGGGAAGAAAGGTGATTTAAATGACTTTAAATGTGGCATGGTTGTTGATGCCTGACGGGCTGGTCTGAGTATTTCAGAAACTGCTGATCTACTGAGATTTTCACGCACAACCATCTCTACAATTTACAGAGAATGGTCTGAAAAAGAGAAAATATCCAGCTACTTCCAGCAGGATAACGTGCCATGTCATAAAGCACGAATCATCTCAGACTGGTTTCTTGAACATGAAAATGAGTTTGCTGTACTTAAATGGCCTCCACACTCACCAGATCTCAATCCAACAGAGCACCTTTGGTATGTGGATCAACTGCGTGATGCTATAATGTCAATATGGACTAAAATCTCTGAGGAATATTTCCAGTACCTGCAGTTCTAAAGGCAAAAGCAGGTCCAACCCTGTACTAGTAAGGTGTACCCAATAAAGTGGCCGGTGAGTGTACATCTTCACTTTCCTACAGATACTGTTTACTAACAAGGTGACAGCACCAAATACAGGCCTGGCATATGCATACATCTTTTTTGGTTGTTTTCACAGATGTGTAAATGCGAAATAATTAAAAGCAGCCTGAAATAGTACAGTTAAAGGCAAACAACAAATCCACAAGGTTCAGCATAGTTTTGTGTCTGTCAGAGAAGGAATGAACACGGCTGCTCTCCATTTCATTTTCCCTTCTCCTTTCCTTTTTTGCAACTTGTGTGACCTTTTTTTCAGCAATATTTGATCGAAACATCTGGAAAAGCTCAGACAAACAGCTGCCCTTATAATAATCCCCTCAAAGCAATCAGGAAAGTGGTCAAAAGTGGACGAAAGAGACAAACAGGTCTAAACAGGAATGTGTTTCTCTCATCTACACTCTCAGAAAAAAAGGAACACGTTGGTACAAATAATGTTCCTTAGGGAACTGTTTTGCACCTTTGTAAAAAGTATACCCTATGGGAAAGACCTCTTATGATATTGTTCTGTACCTTTTATGGTACTACTGAAATGAAGGTGCACAATTATTTTCATATAAAAGGTACAAAAGTGTTGAAGAACTCCTTTAATACAATATCAATGAAAATAAATATTACTGAAAAGGCAAAGTGATGAATAATTTTCATATTAA
The DNA here is from genome assembly GCF_903798145.1 of Danio aesculapii. Classification (NCBI taxonomy): domain Eukaryota; kingdom Metazoa; phylum Chordata; class Actinopteri; order Cypriniformes; family Danionidae; genus Danio; species Danio aesculapii. The sequence continues at coordinate 31,182,770 of NC_079458.1, forward strand.
AACATGAATCATCATTTAAAAGTAATTGTTTAAAGAAACTCATGAACATTAATTGTTATTAATTTCTATTATACAAAACAACTATTAAAACAAAACTATTGTAAACTAAACATTTAAGACATTTTTAATAAACATTTAGTAAGCATTTTCTGATAAATACATTTTCATTATTGATATCCGCACCTTTTGGCATTTGCTCTTCACTTTACACGTGAGCTGGCAAAAGTCTTGCATATGCAGTGTTCTGCAGACGTTTTAGTATTGTAAAACTAATCAGACATTGTGAATATCTCGTTACAATACTTTTGCATAATTCTATTTCTATTTCAAAATTAAGTAAATTAAATGAACTTTTAAGTGATTACAAAGGTATTGTGTGAAAATTGGAGAAAAAAAAGTTTTAGATTGTACATGGGAGAATGTATTTCTGTAAAAGTTTTGTAAAAAGTGTTGTGAAATGTTTAGTAAAAATCGATCTTTTGATTGATGTTAAAGTATTTTTTATTCTTTATTGTAAACTCTCAGAAATAAAGGTATGTGAGCTGTCACTGGGGTGGTACCTTTTCAAGAGGTACAAATTTGTACCTAAAAGGTCCATATTAATACCTCAAGGGTATATATTAGTACCTAAAAAGTACAAAAGTGTTCCTCTTAAAATTTGTAGGTACTAATACTGTATATACTTTTGAGGTACCAATATGGACCCTTCAAGTACAACTGTGTACCTTTTGAAAAGGTACCACCCCAGTGACAGCTCGTGCACCTTTATTTCTGAGAGTGTAAATAAAAAAAGGTGCATTTACACAAAAAGAAACTTTTTTTAAAAAACATTGTTTAAAAATGTAGTTGATGTTTCATATTTACTGAAAATAAATCGACACATTTTGGATATAGCAAAATGCCTTTAAATAGTTCTTGAAGGAACACATTTGACACTGTTAAGTGTCTTGTCACTGTAGTGGCCCCTTCATGGATCAGATTTGTACCTTTGATGAAGGTACAATATTGTATCTGCAGATCTTAAAAACCAAAGGTACATTTTGGTTTCCCATGGTACAAATCATGTCCTTAAAGGTACAAACTGCAGTGGTACAAATTTGTTTCTGCCCCAGTACTGCACCAGTGACAAGGGTTTGTACCTTCTTTGGTACAACTTTGTACCATTTTTTCGAGAGTGTACAGTAATGCAGATCTAGTCAAAATTCATCTAAAACCAGGTGTAAACAGGGCTTTTTGTGAACTCCATCCAAATGTCACCAAATTTCAATAAAAATAAGCTCTTGTTTAGTGAAAATTATGAATATTACAAACTACATGATAAGGTAGATCTGAACTGGAGACTGAAGAGTAAAAAAAGGTCAGGTTAAATGTCACATTTTTATTTAAGTTGTAATAATTTCAGTTGACATAATCCACCACATTTTGTGAAATATTTTTTTTGCTGTAATTTAGCTGTCACAACTTATCCTGCTATACATGGAATAAAAAAAAGTTATATTCTTATAGTTATATATAAGAAGGGAAAGTTATATAATATTATTGGCTGCACAATATTGGGGAAAAAAACTGACATTGCGATATTTTTTATTATCATAATATAATAATAATTTAGAATATGACTAAAGGAACTGTTTGGGAAGAATTCACAACTTTACATTGATTGGGATGATTTTGCCGAAACAAAATAAATAAGACTTTCTCCAGAAGAAAAAATATAGAAAATACTGTAAAAATTTCCTTGCTCTGTTAAACATAATTTGGCAAATATTTAAAAAAGAAAAAAAATCAAAGGGGGGATAATAATTCTGACTTCATGCTGTCAGAGAGTGAAATTCAGTAACTTTTAAGACCTTTTATAAGATATACATGTTAAGACATATTTATTGTACAAAATACTAAATTTACTAAATACTGATTGTAAGAAACTAATCCTACACTAAAACATTATTCATATACTGAATAAAAATGCTAATTGGCGCATATAGAACTCCAGGGTTTTATCCATTTCATAAACTACACAAGACCACAATATTCAGATAAAATTCAGGCAAACTTTAGCATACAACTATACATTGTAGAATAAAAAAATCATACAAAATTTAATATCTTGCACAAAAGCATTTAATACTTTTTAATGGCCCTAAATTTCTCTAAAATGAATAATACATTTTTAATACTTTTTCAGACCTCGCGGACACCGTTTATGGTTTTTGGTGCAATATTACAATGTTGCGATTAAGAAATTCAATGATCAAATCTAAAGTAACACTGTCTAGACTTGTTAAGCGCCAAACTTTATCATTTCTTGTTCCCAAATGTTTTAAATTAGTTTTAAATCTTACAGTCACAGGCTTTAAAAAACATATCTGAGAAAAAAAAATTGTAAACTCAACATCGTACATCCTGCAACTATTGCGGATATGAACATTGCGATATTAATGCTGGAATAATCTATTGTGCAGCCCTACTAAGCAACATGTTATGGCCAGCCATTTTGATTTTTTCATTTATAACCCATACCAGAATCTATTTTAATTTTACTAGTACTTACTTTTTAGATACTAGTATCTTTTCCATTATGTACAAGTACCTATTCATTAGATTCATTAAAAATACATAAGTACTACTATCTATTTAATAGGTACTTGTATCTAATGGATGAGTACTAGTATCTACTGAGTAAGCACTAGTATATTTTAAAAAAGCACTAGTATCTAAAGCAGGGGTGCCCAAACTTTTTCTTATGAAGGGCCAAAAACCAAACTTGATTGAGGTTAGTAGGCCAAAGGTAATTATAGTTGCTATGAGTAATTTCCTAATTTATTTAATAATATCTAAAAATAACTAGAAATCATAGCTTTATATGAACTAATACAGTATATTGTTTACATTTTATAATGAACTTATTACAGTAAAACAATCTCATTGATAACAGAATTGAGTTACACTAGTTTTTGCCTTGATTTACTCGCTGATATCTTCTGTGTAGTCCTCTTTTTGTCGAGTACAGTATTTACTAGGGCTGCATAATATATCACTTCAGCATTGATATTGCAATGTGATTATTCGCAATAGTTGCATCGCAAGTATGTGCAATGTTGTGTCTGGATTATAATTTATCAATTTGCAAGTGTTTTTTTTAGGCCTGTGACTGTGTGAGGGTTTTAAAAGCCTTCAGGCATAAGATAATGTATGGTTTGTAACTTTGACAAATTAATAACAATTAATTTTATGGAATTGTTTATAAAACGAAGAGTATGCAGTATCATTTTACATTTGATTATTCAATGATTTTATACCTGAATACATTCGGACTCTTCGGAAAACAATAAAATGCTGATTATTTAATTGGAATATTTTTCTTTTATTGAATTTATCTATGCTTGTAGATTATTATATTTTATGCCTTCTTATCTTATCCTCTCAGTCAGTCTAAAATTATAGATTCTTTACAAACATTTATTCAGCTCATCTAGTGAAATTGTATTCATATTGCAATATATATCGCACAATAAAAAAAATATTGCAATGTGTAATCTAGTATTTACTAGATGAGGGGTCTCAAACTCAAATTGGCGGGAGGCCATTTCAGTGACTGACAAGTAATATGAGGGCTGTTTTATCATTCAAGCACAAGAAACAATAAGAGATGTAATTGATGCATCTAGGACATCAGACGTGATTTTTATATTTCATACATTACCTGTCACCAATGCAAATCAGCATGTTTTTTGCTTCACACAACTGCTGAAATATATCTGTGGCTGTTTAAATGAGCATTTTGACAATTAAATAGTTATAATGATAATAATAAATATTATTATTCTATCCCAACCAATTCTTGCTTTACCAAATATTTAACACAGGGGTCACCAATCTCGGTCCAGGAGGGCCGGTGTGCCTGCAGGGTTTAGCTCTAACTTGCCTCAACACATCTGCCTGGGTGTTTCAAGTATACCTAGTAAGACCTTGACTAGCTTGTTCAGGTGTGTTTGATTAGGGTTGGAGCTAAAATCTGCAGCACACCGGCCCTCCAGGAACAAGTTTGGTGACCCCTGGTTTAACAGATGGCACAAGAAGAGCAGAATCTGGGTAACTTTACTGACTTTACTGCCAATTGTTCTTCTGAGTATCTTTCTTTTATTGTAAACCTTCAACAAAGAAGGGGAAAGTATATATCCCCATGTACTTTAACACGCTCAATATTCAACCAGCAGTAAAATGTACATAGTTTTATAAGAAATCTCAATAGGCATATGAGCAAAATCTATTAAATGAGACCATTTGAATCGAATATTAGCAAAATTATCATATTTGTTACACCAGCAGCATAACGTGTAAGCCATAAAAAGGGGTTTATTTAACAAATTACAGATAATAATCCAAAGACCTTTAAATATTTACAAAATATAGCACTTATGTACATTTATTAACATTTAAATCAGCCACAGAAATAATATGCTTGTGCGTTACTCTCGACCACATGCTGAGAAAAAACGAAAGTAAAACTGAAATGCAATATAATATAGAGCATACTTTAAACGTCAAAACCACAAATGGCTATACACGACAGCACAATAATGATAGTGATTCAAAAACATTTGTTTAGGGGGGTTCAATCTCATTATATCTTTGAGGTCAGTTGGGGGCTGGAGGGAGGAGGAGGGCAGGCCGGAACTTTGAGACCTCTGATTTTCATTCTAAAAACTCAGATTCATTTACAACATTTAATTGAAGCATTTATTTTCAGTTTGCTTTTTCTGCTTAGCAATAACCCCCCCCCCCCCCCAACCCTCTCTATCATTCTCACTCTCTTCTCAGATAGGATGGTGGACCAAATCAAAGGCTACAATGGGCCAACTTTGGCCCGCAGGCCCTACTTTGGGCATCTCTGATCTAAAGAATAAGTATCTAAAAAAATAAGTACTAGTAACATGAAAATAGATACCTGTTGAGGTTATAAATCAAATATCAAAACTACTTCCCATAACATGACAGTGCCAGAATCAGACTTTTATTACAGAAATATTTTGCACACACACACACACACACACATGCACGCACGCATGCACACACGCACGCACGCACGCACACACACACACACACACACACACAAACTTACTTGAGATGGTAGTGTTTCATGTCAGGAAATGGACAAAAATGATTGCCAATCCAATATTCAAAAGCATCACCATGGCAACCAGAATTGAGTTAGGACCCTGGGTAAAAAAATACACGATGTGTCAATTATAGCAACAATCCATAAAACAGTGCAAATGAGACACATACACCTTATAATACATTCACGATCTAAATATATAATACTACATATAATATATAATATCACTGTCACTTACATATTTATATATCATGAAATTTTTAAGAGCCTGTATTAATCCACTGGAATGAATTATTGAATTTGATTAAAAACCCAAATCTAAAACACAAAACATTTTTTGTTTTTGATATTTTTGTTTTTAAGATTTGTGCATTACTCTGAAATTGTTTTAAAATAAAATAGGTTACTTTTACTTGAATAAACTTTCACTTTCAGGTAAAAAAGCTATCCGTTTTTTCAGCAACAGGAGTTTGTGCATACCAGTAAAATTATATTATGGGGAAAAGGCCAATGTATATTTTACAAGTGATATATCTTCATAAAGAATTTGTCAAGAAATATGTTGACAACAAAATGTGTTCAATACAAATGATTTTAAAGGAAGATTGCAAGCGAAAACAGTTTGTGTGTGTGTGTGTGTGCTAAATGTCTGGCTTTTTTTTTGGTCTAATAGAAAGGAAACATCCAAATAAGATGTATAAGTGTTTATTTTATAGCTCTTTATCATTTTATGTCTTTATTTAAATTTTAAAACATACTTATAAAAACTATTATTTTCAGTCATTCATTCATTCTTTAAATTTCCTTCGGCTTGGTCTCTATTTCAGAGGTCGCCACAGCGGAAAATGCCACCTAAAGGCTGTTTTCTCAAAATTAATTCATAAATCTTTATTTTAGAAGAACGCACATAAACCAGACCTCACAGTTTTATTCATATCTGTTATTTTGAAGTTATTCTGTAAAAACATTTGAATCTAGTCTAATCAACTGCAGAGGTATTGTGAAAAATATGTTTTCCTTTTTTGTACCATATTGACCAGCCATCCCAGGCTCACTGGAAATATGTGCCTCAGCCTACATTTTGTTCGAAAAAATGAAATATGTTGCTCCGGGTAGGTTTTGCAGCATGTTTCAGATAACAAATCCACTAGAGGGCACTGTCTACATTTTTTACAAATCTGAAATTTGTTACTTACATATTTACTTTGTTTTGTTTTTTTATTCAGATGCACATCTTGTCGAAGACCGTAAACGGTATGGGGAGAAAACAGCTGATAAAAACAACAACTCTAAAGTGGCATCAGCATGCTAGGAAATCATCCCGAAATTCAGCAAAGATAAACTCTGATCTTTTTTATTGACTCCGGGGAGATTTTGCTGCCTGTTTCAGATAACAAATCCACTAGAGAGCACTGTCTAAATTTTTTACGAATCTGAAACTTGTTACTTACATATTTACTTTGTTTTGTTTTTATTCAGATGCACATCTTGTCGAAGACTGTAAACCGTATGGGGAGAAAACAGCTGATAAAAACAACAACTCTAAAGTGGCATCAGCATGCTAGGAAATCATCCCGAAATTCAGCAAAGATAAACTCTGATCTTTCGTATTGACCTGTGTGTGTGCTTTTGCTTAACTGAAACAGTATAGCCTCTCGCTGACCTTTAGAGAATTCACTCAGTTAGATTGAACATTAAAAATTATTAAATTGGTCAGTCTTAAATTCATATGATCATGGCATTCATTTTTTGTGAGGAGTTGTTTCCTCACGTGTTTCATTTTAGCTGCGGCTACAATTTAGCTAATCTGCTAACTAGCGCTAGGTTCATGTGCTGTCTGCGTGTGCAGCGATCGTCATGACAGAAGCCATTTACAGTGTACCTCTACCACAAAAACTGTTTTATTCAGGACGAAACTTGCTTGAAATGAAGCGCACTTTTATTTTTTACGTACATCTTCACTTAAGAATTCCTCTATGTGAGTTAACACAGCCATGGGACACATGAGTGCACATTTTACAAGATAACACATTATCATTTGCCAGTCATGTGTCATTACTTATTTACTCAGTGCTATAGCTTTGTACCTGCATCTACCGTAACAGCAACTAAAACAGTAAAGCTTGCTATAATGGACATTGCAAAGGGGATTTAAACTATCTTAAGCGCTTTTAAAGATTTAATAGCGTAAAACTGTTCAACAGACTGGTTAAATAGACGTGTAGTTTATCACATTAAAATAAGGGGTTTGCTAAATAATTGCACAGTTCTGCATTTTCAGTGGACTAATGTTCTTACATGTGGATTAATTGACGACACAATTATACTTATGATACAAACAAACATTTACAAATAAATGCATATCTAATTTTTGGTGTTCAATGGAAAAGCTATATTCCATATTTTAATCAGACTGTTTTATTTAATTTTAAGTTAGAATAGTTTGTATACATAAATGTATACAATATTTATTTCATATTAAATATACTTATATTCTCGAGTAGATTTAGTTGACTAAAATCGTATGAAATTTAGTCAACTAAAACAAAAATGATTTAGAAGACTAAATCATGACTAAAATTACGATATAATTTTAGTCAAAAGACTAAGACTAAAACTAAATCAAACTTTGCTGTCAAAATTAACATTGATATGCTAAACCTTTTTTGTGTGTATCATCCCTGCAGGCACAGGACGTCAACATGACATCATATTGACATTGTACAATGTCGTGGGGATGTTGGATTTTGTTTGGAAATGAAAATCGGGTTCCAATGTTCAATGTCCAATCTAAAAATCGACCTAAGGCCCCTGTTACACTAATACGTTTTAGTTTTAAAATGGCTTTTAGAATAAAAATTAACCGCGTCCACACTGGCGTTTCACTCTACGTCCACACTACACTGCTGAAAACGCACATCACGTGACCACACACACACTCTGGCATGCACTGCGGCAATGAGAGCTGTGCGCGTCGGACTGTTCATCAAGGATCTAATCTCACTATATTTGTTAAACGTGATATTTAATTCATCTTGTTGTCTCTTTCTAAGGACATATTCCCTGACTTTGGTCTTTTGAATTTAATATTTGTTCTCAAGTAACGTGTTTTGGCTGAGCGCAAAGATAAGTTAATATAGTAATGTAACCACGTGCACTGATTCTGCACATTGACTGATTGCTTGCTTTTATTTTCTATATTTGTCCATTTTTTATATTACTCATCCAGGGACAGACGAGTCTTCGCTGAGGCCAGCTTCCAGCCTCCGCCGCTGAGACTGCAGCTCTGCACAAGACGTTTGGCCAGCAGAGAAATTAAAATGGTCGTGCCCAACTGAGTCTGGTTTCTCTCAAGGTTTTTTTCTTCACTTTCGCCAATTAGTGAAGTTTTTTTCCCTCTCCGCTGTCGCCACTGGCTTGCATGGTTTGGGATCGGTAGAGCTGCGCATCGTTGGATTTGCTCTTCAGTTTTTGGACTCTCAGTAGTGATTTTTAAACCACACTGAACTGAGCTAAACTGAACTGAACTTAAACACTACAAGCTGAACTACACTGTTCCAATTTACTATGACCTTTTATGTGAAGCTGCTTTGACACAATCTACATTGTAAAATCGCTATACAATAAGTTATTGTACGTTATACTTTTATAATGGCCATTATTGATTATTAAAACTGATATTCAGCAAAAGAGAGGGTATGTTTCATATTTTCTATGAAAATGAAAGGATGAAGTAATTTATTTTATAGGCTTTGTTTTTTTATGAATATGCAAACAGTGAAGATGACGATCATATAAATTTGCAGCTACACGACGCCTCAACATTTTTGGTGTATGTTAAGTTGCTAATATCAAAATGAAAATAGGCAGTTCCTCATGTCAAATTTTCATTTTATTGTTAAGAAAGTGAAACAGCGTAGCCAGGGTGATTGAAAGAGGTTATACAGTACACTTTTCCCGTTTGAAGATTTACCTGAAGTGTCCTCAAGAGTTTGTTTTTCATATCAAACTTGTGAAGTCTGAACTTGCAAGGAAAGGATGCAAGACTGAATTTGGTTTAGGCTACTTAATATTGAGTAGGCGAATGTCTGCAGCCCCACCTTTGTTTTCAGAGGTCAACGTTTTCCCCCATCCACACTGAGACAGCAGCAGTGTTTTAAAATGAAAAAGGTATCTTCAGCGTTTTCAAAAAGCTTCGTTTTTGGTGCTCGAAAACTCCAGCGTAGTGTGGAAGGATGGCGTAACCGTAGCAAAACTTATGCGTTTAAAACTAAACGTATTAGCGTAAACAGGGCCTAAATCTGTGACATCTATCAAACGTGGGATTTTGGTCACTTTCCAACAAAAAATCAACCAAATTTTTCCTAAAATCAACCAAATATCAATGTCTAATCATGTTACACCTTGACGCTGTGTGGACGTTACTCCTATGACATCTATCAGATGTTGGATTTTGGTCACTTTCCAACACAACCTAAAATTAACCAAATATCAACGTAATTTGACGTCATTATTGGATGTCAAAATGACGCTGACCTTAGATGCAGGATAATTGAATTTTGGTCACCTGACATCCAGACCTAAATCTAACCTAATATTAACATCTTATGATGTTGTGTGCCTGCTGGGTGCATCACCAGTCCATTCAAATGGACCTGTATGCATTTATGAGTGTCAGAATAACTTACAGATTCTTCCACCGTTGCTTCATTAACCAGGTCCAAACTAGCCTTCTTGGTGTCAGCTAAGCTCTTTGGTTTAATAGACTCTTGTTTCCTGATCTTGGCCTCTGGTTTGGGAGTGGGTGTATTGAGCGTTTTGGGAGGTGGAGGCATCCTGGCAAGACTGGACTGCGTGATTTCTGGCTCCTCATCTTCGGGTTCCTCTGGTGGAGGCAACTGCTTCACCGGCTTCACATAATAACTGTGATAGGCAGTATGAAGCTGCCCGTTACCTGTGCCCGCAGGTTTGGCCACGGGTTCAAGTGCTTTGGGAGGCTTTGTAGGCGGGACATCCTGCAGCTTAATGGTCTGGACTGCAGGAGGAGGAGGAGGAGGAAGAGAAGGAGAAGGGACAGATACTTTGGTGATTTCGGCCACAATGGAGGCTCTCTCTTCTTTGCTGATCTTGCGGGCTACAGAAGTGCTGTCTCTGCTGATCTTGCGGGCCGTGCCGCTGTTGTCTTTGCTGATCTTGCGGCTAATGCTGGGGTTCTGCGCTTGGCTTTTCTGAGAGGTGCGGGGAGGGGACGGGGTCGGGCTTTGGGCTGGAGAGTGGCTCGGAGTCGTCCCGCGCCGGTAGAAAGGGCTACCTGAAGACTTCTTCTCCTCTTCTTTGGGTGCTTCTTCTTCTTTAATCTCCTCCACCGGCTCACTGAACTTCTGCTTGATGTATTCCAGTCCTGCCAGAAAAATCATACACAGTGTTAAGTGTAATTAGTTAAAAAATAATTTGTTACTGTAATTAAAGGACTTTTCTGTTAAAAAGTAAAGCAAGGCATTATTTTTAGGTATTTTATAACAGTTAATATTTTTAATACAAAAAAAGTCAATAAAGAAATTTGTCAATGTAAGGTGTGTATGAAATATGGTGTGATTCATTTGAAATGATTTGAGTTTTGATATGTACAGTTGAAGTCAGAATTATTAGCCCCTCTGTTTATTTTTTCCCCAATTTCTGTTTAACAAAACACATGTCTAAACATACTAGTTTTAATAACTCATTTTCTAATAACTGATTTATTTTATCTTTGCCATGATGACAGTAAATAATATGGTTTGTTCTGTAGACTATCGAAAAAATATAGCTTACAGGGGCTAATAATTCTGACCTTAAAATGGTTTTTAAAAAATGTAAACTTTCTCCAGAAGAAAAAATATTATCAGACATACTGTGAAAGTTTCCTTGCTCTGTTAAACATAATATGGGAAATATTTTAAAAAGAAAAAAAAATTAAAAGGGGGCTAATAATTCTGGCAAGTTCAGGTAATCTTCCAGCAGGACAATGAACCAAAGCACACGGCCAAAATATCAATGGAGAGGCTTCACAACAATTCAGTGAATGTTCTTGAGTGGCCCAGCCAGAGGCCAGATCTAAATCCTAATGAACATCTCTGGAGAGATCTGAAAATGGCTGTACACCATCGCTTCCCATCCAACCTGATAGAGCTTGAGAGGTAAAAGAGGAATGCAAAGAGGAATGGGCAAAAATTCCCAAAGACAGTGTGTGCCAAGCTTGTGGCATCATATTCAAAAAGACTTGAGGCTGTAATTGCTGCCAAAAGTGCATCAACATAGTATTGAGCAAAGGTTGTGAATACTTATGTACATGTGATTTTTCAGCTTTTTTATTTTTAATAAATTTGAAACAATTTCACATTGTCATTAAGGGGTATTGTGTGTAGAATTTTGAGGAAATAAATTAATTTAATCCATTTTGGAATAAAGCTGTAACTTAAAAAATGTGTGAAAAAAGTGAAGCACTTTGAATACTTTCCGGATTCACTGTATTTATCTAAAACTCAACTCATTATGTTGAAACAAAGAATCTCTCTAAGTTGAGTTGACACACTTTCAAGGCAGCTAATGAACTTGAGCTTGTAAGCTTGTTTAGCAAGTGAATTGTTTTGCAGAGGATCATTCTGATTCCAAATAACCCCAAAAACTTAATGTAATCAGTCAACCAATAAATAAAAAATGTTCTATTCAATCTGAATCAATGAACCTTTGAAACAGTTCAGATGGTCACAGCACAACTAAACAAGTGATGCAATGCTGAGTTTGCATAATAGAGCTTTCAGAGAAAATCACACGGCTCCAACTAGCTTAAGCCTAAACTATTTAACTGCAGTTTAATTGACTTGACATCTCTGGCATCCACAATGACCGGCTTCAAAGAGCGAGGGGCCATTCTTAACGTTTAAAAGGCTTAAAGTATCTGTTCCTGCTTTATAGTTTGTTTTTTTTCTGTTTGATCTCAACTCTTGTCTTGAGTTCCTGACATTCTCTGCACCGTTCACTAGTCGGACACACAATCTCCTGTCATTTACACAAGACACTCTCGTATGACCAATTATGAACTAGCTGAAGATAACTGTTCTTACTTTTCAGATATTTTACCCTTATTCTAAACTACTGTTTCGGCTGTCAAAAAAACAAACAAAAAAAACTCTTTTGATTTTGTGGTTCTGAGGCCAAATCTTCATAAATACTCAATTGGCTCTGATTGGTCAGCTGTCCTGTATTCAGACTGATCGACGAATGCACTTTGAAGGAAATGTAGTGTCTAGAGGTGGAGTTTATGTAGATTTAGGGTTGTGTAACATTGGACTGCTAGTTACCTCATTCTACCTCCTGCTTATTATTAAGACACTGTCACTTTATCATATTTATTATATTTACAAGCTTTTTGCACTATATACTGTTTTGGATCTGCACTCCTTGCAATTTGCCCTTTATTGTGTTGTTTACAAATTTTTATTTTTTACTTATATTTTATACAGATTAATTTTTACATAGACTTATATTTGTAGATTTTATTATATGTGCAACTGTATTTATTGTAATTTCTTTTTAAAATTCTCCTTTCTGTATAAATATTATATGAGAGTAACTCAATATTGATTCTCTGTATGTCCTGTACATGTGCTTGAATTGACTATGAAGCTGACTTTGACATGACTTGACTTGCTGATGTCACAAATCCATGAAAAAGCTCCTTGAAGTCTCTACCAGCTATTTGTTGTAGACAATGCAGGTGAAAAAGTTTAAAATAACCCCCCCCCCCCCTAATAATTACTACTACGTACGACTTCAATTGATTGATCACACTGAGCATTAGAACTTTTCTACACTCTCAGAAATAAAGGTACAAAATCTGTCTCTGGGTTGGTACCTTTTATAAAGGTACACTTTTGTACCATACAGCTGGACTATAGTACATTTAGGGTTCACTTTTGTACCTTTAAGATTCACTTTTGTAGCTTTAAGTTACTGTGAGGTACACATTTGTACGTTTTAAGTATTAATATGTACCTTTTAAGGACCTTTTAAGAACAAAAATGCACCTTATAAAAGGTACCGTCCCAGTGGGAGATTTTGTATCTTTATTTCTGACAGTATATAATTATATGTTTAACTATGCAAATGAGGCATTTTTATTAAATATGCATTAATTTGCATACATTTGTAGCACAAAAATTTGAATATTGGTTGAAATCAGGTTTCATTCTTCATTATTTTGTGACATGGGTATTACACAGGTATTACAAGGATATGGTGAATTATGAGGACATTGTTGATGTCCCTGTTTCTCAAAATGCTTATAAAGCATACAGAATGAGTTATTTCAGAAAATTTTCCGTATTTCAGAAACTTTCCTAGGAAGGTTGAGTTTAGAAATATGATTGGAGAAGAGCAATCGAAAACAATGTAAAAATATGTAATAATAAACTGTAAGACTCCTGGGACAGTTGACAATAGGCTGGAAACATCTCACCAGGGGGGAATGCGAGAAAGTTCACCCTTCTCCTTTCACCTCAAGCCCCCCTTCGTGACCCTTAAGTTACCTTCTGATCAAAGCAAATCATTCACATTTTCACATAAAATGTCCAAGGTTTTAATATGGTGTATCTTGTAGCACTATATTCATGTTTGGTATCATTTTAAATTTCTCTGTGTGATTGGTAAAATCGTCTTAACTTCACTGTAATATTTCACTTGTATATGTTGATTTGGTTTTTGGCTTTGATAAGATCTTTGCCAGATGCTCCCCCTCCTTAGAGATGGTTAACTCCTCAAATTCACCAAGCAAGGGTCTCGGTGATGCTTCTATTATCTTTAATTTATGGCTGTTTGTTCTGAGTTGAGTATTTAAAGGAAATGTGGACAAATGCCATTGGGATCTTGTGGCCAAGACCCCCATTGCAGCATCTATGAGACTTATGCTGCAACGTACTTCTCTGGTCAGGTATGCATCTCTAACTCTGATTTATCATTGAGTAATGGATGTTGTATTGTTACAGTCTCATCTCTGAATTGGCTTTCTGATTGTTTTATTATGTAATCGGCATAGTACAATTTTACCTGAAGTACAATTTTACCTGACAAATAAAATGTTAAGTTTTGATTCATTCTGAATTCTCCTGAAATCTTTTTGCAGTATATCCAGTAGATTAAGTGGAGTCTTATGCTACTTTTATGATGCGACATGATTAGACTTTTGATTTTAAAGGCACATTTGACTGTACGGAGCCGTTCTGGCAGCATGGAGATCTTTTAATCATCTAATTGCTGAAATTAGCAAGTTGTCTGGAAGTGGCTAAATCGACTACTTTTTAAGATGACTGAGCAGTTGGCAACCAGACTATTTAAGCATAAGCTAACCCTACATCCTCTGACCAACTTCAGAGTGTCGACATACTGTGCGTGAGAAGATACACAAACCTGGGGCGTGGAACTCTGAGCAGTGTTTGGTCCCCAATGAACATATAACTGAAGAGTAAGGGAACATATATAAATCAAAACTCTAAATCAAGTCATAAATGATGAATGTGATCCGTTCTTACAATTAGCAATACAGTCTAAATTTTAGGATCACTTAAAATTGCAGTCAGATTAAATTCAAAGCTAAAAAACGAATATAAATAAATTCTAATAAATAACAAAATTCTTTTCAGAAGCGCTAGAAAAGGCTTACATGCATTTAACCTTCGACCATGCTGTCTAGTTTTGTCATTGGGCTAATAGATGGACTTCTGCAAAACAACGTAAACACAATGTAAACGATAATGATAACAATATACAAAACAATGGAAACCTATAGAACTTAAATTAAGTTTTGTGTGTGTTTGTGTAACCTTTCAGTAGATTTAAAGGTGCCCTATAAATAAAATCTGGTATATGCATAGCTGAATAATAAAAGTTCAGTACATAGAAATGGCCATACCGTGAACCACAAAGGCCTGTCACGATATATATTTTTTTTGTGGTACGATATATTGCACCAAAATATATTGCAATAAATGATATTATTATTTTAAGACCATCTTATGCCTGAATGATTATATAATATTATCACAATACAAGTACACTCTGCCAAAGAACACATAATATTTTATTCTTAAGCATATTTAATATAATTAAAGTCATTTTAACAATTTAATAATTAGTCATTGGTATTAGAAAGTGAAAATGATTTTCGCAACCTTCCAAATAAGGTCAATAAGGACCTTCTGATTCTAGGGGTATTTTATAATAAAATACATGATCATATAAAACCATTTCTGGAGAATTTTTAAAAGCCACATACATATTATGTAGCTATTAAAAGAAAAAATTAACTTAATGATGAAGTTTATGGCACCTTTAAAAGATCTTACAGAGGGGACATTGGGATAGTATTTTTTATTGCGGCACACAATCTGACGTCATACATAAAAATGATGGCATGGACAAGCTAAAAACACGACTACACAGACTACACAGAAATTTTCATCCTGACAGGAGTTTTTGAATAGTTTTGGTTTCAGTGACCCAATACTGCCTTTGAGCGAGGATGAATGGCCAAACCACATAGAAAAAAATTTTGAAAAGATTTTGAAAATTCCCGTGCTCATGTGGACAGGGCCTAAAATAAACTAAACAGAAAAGGAGGTTTTATGACTCATTTTGAGGAAACCACCTTCACATTTTTTTTATTACAATTGAAAGCTATTAATAAAGCAACATTTCAAGGTGCAGTATGTATGATTGACACTTAGTGGTTGAACTAGGTTTTGCGATCCAAATTCAAAATACTGGATATATTTTTCACCCTGCCTCTCCTCACCAAAATTACACATGCAGGATGCCAGATTGATGACACCAACAGGTCACTAGCATGCCTGAAGATCGAGCCTTACACTGTAACCTGCTCAGCTAATATTTGTGTTTGTAAAATTTGAATTATTTATATATATAATTATATAATATATTTGCAAAATATGTTCACGCAGCATGCTTCTTAAATATTATCAAACATATTATGGTATTTGTATCGCTTAGAAGAAACAAAAACATACTTACTGCACCTTCAAAAGTGCACTTTTGATGTTTTTTTTACATTAGACAAAAAATTATGTTGTATAAGCACAAACAGCAGCATTACACAATAACTAAAGTTATTCACAATCAAGAAGCACTTTAACGCATAACAAAACTAATTAAAAGTAAGTATCTACTAACATTCAGCCTGACTTTCATCATATGATGCCTCATGTTACAGGGCCTTTGTGTACAGTGTTATTCTCTGAGCGACGCCAGGAACTGTTAATCTTGTAGTTGCTGAGGAACTTAAAATAAAGTCCACATAATGCTGTAAGATTGCTTTGATCTCTCTTTAATCTTCAAGCAAGACTCTGAAAGTGGACGGTGCTACCCCGGCATGACACAGTAGTAAAATAATGTCTCTGATGAACAAACCCACAAATACTATATGCATTTAAAGGGATAGTTCACAACTGACAATTCTGTCATCATTTACTCACCATTCACTTGTTTCAAAACTATTTCAGTTTCTTTTCTCTGTTTAACAAAATAACTTCCACAGTATTTGTTTTAGCTATTATAGAAGTCAATGGTTACAGGTTTTCAGCTTTTTAAAAAATATTTTCCTTTGTGTTTAACAGAAAACATACAACTGCCGATGAAACACAACAATGTAAAGCAAAAGAACAATCAAAAAAATGTTTGTGTTTTCTTTCATAAAGCATCCTCTATTATGTATAATTGTTACAAATCGGTTCTGACAACGAAGTTGAGGATCCAAATGCAGCATCTTTATTGACAAGAGTAGTCACGCAGGCAACGGTCAATCACAGGAGCTAATGAGTACATAAAGAGCAATCCAAAAAAATAGTCTGTACACAGGTAAAGAGATCTAACAACAAGAAACAATAAACAAAGCGAGGGTCGGGAAACACAGCATGGCAAGGGAAAACTAGAGATGGCTGACTTGAAACTGGCCTTTCGACACAGTGTCAAGATCCTGAAGCACAAGTGTTTTGAAACACTGCACCGAAGCATGATCCAAAACACCTAGGTCACGTGGCTAAGGTGATTCGAAACACCCAGGTCACGTGACTAAAGTGTTTCGAAACACAAGGTCAGGTGACTAAAACCATTCAAAGCATCAGACATTTTGGGGAATCTGCATTTGACTAACAGGGTCGGAAAAAAACTCTATCTCATATAGCCTAGTGGACTGTGTGTGTGCACAGAGTAACTGTACTGCAAATGGCCAGAGTTCGAATTTCAACTTTTACAAATACTCTGAAATGACTTGATGTATTTTATTAATGCTACCTTTATATGACCAAAACAAGACATATTTATTCATAAAGTGTTCATTTGGATGTCAGACCAATGTTAAAACAAAACACGTTACAAGAACAGAGCATTTAAAAATTAACATGTATAGCTGCATCACCCTGGAATTGAACCCATTATCTCCGTATGCTAGTCATAAACTCTCACCTCTTCACCAAAGCACTTGAAACCTCAACTCTACAACGAGGGATTTAATACCTCAATTTGCTTAGCTGTTTCTTTGCTGAAGCTGTTCCAGAGTAATATGTGAAAATGACCACTAGGTATCACTGTAGAGACGGGTTTTAAAATGTTTCGAAGCTTCGACACAGTTGCTTCGATTGTTTGAATGTTTCATGAAGTCTTGCTTTGTCCACCCCTAGGGGAAACAAGGAAACTGCTTCATAGTGTACAAAAAACAAGACGCAGCAACGAGTGAGGGAATGACAGCAGTCTATTCAGTGTGTGTAACGAGTCCTCGATCAGCTTCCAGCTGATTTTTTGTCATCAGAGAACCGGAACAGGTGTGTGTGAGGTGCATGATGGGATATATAGTTCATAAAGTGACAGAACTGTAGTTCTCCAGTGATCTGCGAGGATTAGATTGCTGGTGATCATGACAATAATACAGTAGCTAACATTTGAAATGGCTAAAAATAAACCTTCAAAATACAACAGGGTTCGAGTCCGGCGAAGAATGGTTCCAGAAATGGGTAAGACATAAACAGGATTCCAAAAAATAAAATAAACAAGTAAATAACAGGGTGACAATGTGGTAAAAATCAGGCGAGGCCTTTTCTCTTTCTGGATTGCTTTTTAAGACTGTCAGTTGTGTTTAGAGAGGTGGGTGGGCGGGTCAATCAGTATTTTTGAAAACACTATTGGTTGGGTTTATGGAAGGAGGAGGGTGGGTCAGTCAATTGGTCAGTCAGTCATTCAGTCAGTCAGTGAGTCAACAGCGGCCTCAGGTGGATTTCGAAAACAGCAGGCGTGAATGGCACTCGTGAGAGAAATTTGAGATCTGAAAAAGCATACACAGCGGCCTCTGGTGCATTCGCCAAAACAAAAACTGCAAAAAAAACAGCTCCTAGGATGTACTGTATTTGCTGCTTTCCAAAAATGTATATAGCAGTATGTTTTGAGTCTGGGTTGAAGTATTCATATTCTAAATTGTTGCTCTCTATCTTCTAACTATCCAAGTTCACACACACAAATACACACACACAAACACCCCCCCCCACACACACACATCAGACTTGCTCACATATCCCATAAGAGAATCTCAAAAACATGATGTTTCTTCTATGCAAACCATATATTCTATCCCCTTACCCCAACTCTACCCCTAAACACAACCCTCACAGGACACAATCTGCATTTTCACATTTTCAGAATACTCCATTCTGTGTCAATTATGAGCATGTTTACCCGTGGGGATCTCAATTTTAGTCAATTTCGGTTTCTGTGACACAAGTCCTTATGAGTTTGTGTGCAATTAGATTTAAGTCCCCACTGGGATATAAAAACAAGTGCACACATACCCATACAGTAGTGAACACACATCACTGTGGCACCTGGGGAGAAGTTGGAGCTTCAGTACCTTGCTCAAGGGTCTCACCACAGCCATGGTATTGAGAAATGGTTATTCCCTCCCCCTACTGATAATCCCTGGCAGTACAGTGCAGGACTTAAACTCTCTAACCATTAAGCCACGACTCACTATTTAAGCAACAAAGCACTGAAAACTACTTGCTTCTTTAAAAGAAGATCTTACACCAAGATGATGAGGCATCAAGATGTATAAAGAGGACTGTCATGTTGTCACGAGAAATTGAACTCCAAAAATAAGTGGCGGCAAAGGAACCTGACGGCTCAAAATCAGCATAAGGCATTTGACGAAGATCCAAAGGCCTCTCTTATGACATGAGGCGGATTATGAAATCTTTTCACCCGCCGTGAAGAGACAACTCAATTAGCCCTGATGGCACTAAAGCGGTCATTGTTTCAACATGTAGTAAATCACATTCAGCGACAGACGACACAAACAAATTATTCTGAGATAAACATATTCATTCAGGCTGCGCAGTAGGGCTGCACGATGTTGGAAAAATAAAATATTGCAATTCTTGTAATTTTGTGATTAACATCTGAAATCAGAATTATTAGTTCGTAGTTTTTTTTCTTTTTTAAATATTTCCCAAATGATGTTTAACAGAACAAGGAAATTTTCACAGTATGTCTGATAATATTTTTTCTTCCGAAGAAAGTCTTATTTGTTTTATTTCGGCTAGAATAAAAGCAGTTTTAAATTTTCTAAACACCATTTTAAGGTCAAAATTATTAGCCCCTTTAAGCAATTTTTTTTCAAAAGTCTACAGAACAAACCATTATTATACAATAACTTGCTTAATTACCCTAGCCTGCCTAGTTAACCTAATTAACCTAGTTAAGCCTTTAAATGTCACTTTAAGCTGTATAGAAGTGTCTTGAAAAATATCTCACCAAATATTATTTACTGTCATCATGACAAAGATAAAATAAATCAGTTATTAGAAATGAGTTATTAAAACTATTATGTTTACTAATGTGTTGAAAAAAATCTTCTCTCAGCTATACAGAAATTGGGGAAAAAAATAAGCATGGGGCTAATAATTCTGACTTCAACTGTACGTTGCAATAATAATACAATTTCACCAGATGAGTTGAATAACTATTTGGGAATGATTTATAATTGTAGATTGATTAGCTTGATTAAGGGAGTGCATAAAATATAATAAACAATCTACAAGCATAGATAAATTCAATAAATAAAAGACACAAATTAAATAAAAAGGCTTTTACTGTTTTCCGAGGAGTCTAACAGTATTTAGGTATACAGTAATTGAACAATGAAATGTAAAATAATACTGCATAGTCTTCATTTTATAAACAATTCAATAAAATTAATTACAAATGGTTAAAAAGTTATAAACGGTACAATGTATTATGCCTGAATGCTTTTAAAACCCTCACACAGTCACGGGCCTTAAAAAGCATTTGCAAAATGATAAATTATAATTGCGTATACTCATGATGTGACTATTGCGAATGATCACATAGCGATATCATTGCTAAAACCATATATTGTGCAGCCCTACTACACAGTCAAACTTCCTTATGTGTGTTATCTGCATTATCAAGAAAATTAATAGATGTGTGAGTGCCTCAGAAATTCACACCGATGTAGCCTTGACTGTATTTAAGAAACGTGCCATAATGTATTTCGTAATGTCAGTCGCCTGATGAAATAAAACTAACTGATTTATAGTCGCTGTATGTAGAGTTGAAGTCAGAATTATTAGCCCCCTTTTTTTCCTTTTTAAGTATTTCCCAAATGATGTTTAACAGAGGAAGGACATTTTCACAGTATGTCTGATAATACTTTTTCTTCTAGAGAAAGTCTTATTTGTTTTATTTCGGGTAGAATAAAAGCAGCTTTTAATTTTGTAAAAAACATTTTAAGGTCAAAATTATTAGCTCCTTTAAGAATTTTTTTTTCCAGAGTCTACAGAACTAGGCAGATTAGGGTAATTAGGCAAGTTATTGTACAATCATGGTTTGTTCTGTAGACTATTGAAAAAAAAAAATAGCTTAAAGGGCCTAATAATTTTGACCTTAAAATGTTTAAAAAAAAATAAAAACTGAATTCACAAGTAAATCATTTGCAAAGCGCAAATATCACTATAGACCATTTTGAGGGATGTAAACAAAAACAATGGTCCCAACGTATTTCCTGTTCTACATTTTAAATTTCTATAGCTTCCGAGAATCCAACAGGAGCCACATATTGATAAATAATGTTATGATGCTTTAACATCAAGTGATTGAATCGCCTCTTGTTACAGTTATGAAATAGTTTGATAACAAGCAGGAAATGTTCATGGGCCAATCACATGACCACATTGAAATGGTCTATAGCTAATAACAGTGATTGATGTGTGTGTATGTGTGTGTGTGTGTCTGTGTGTAAATAGCTTGTTTGTTTATGAGAAAGTCACAATTGGGAGGTTAAAAAGTATTATTTAAACACACAGTGACATGGTGACAATGGTTAGCACTGTCGCCTCACAGCAAGAAGGTTGCTGGTTTGAGTCCAAAGTCCAAAGACATGCAAAGACAATCCAAAGACATGCAGTACAGGTGAATTGAATAAACAAAAACTGGCCGTAGTGTATGTGTGTGAATGAGTGTGTATGGATGCTTCCTTGTACCAGGATGTAGCTGAAAGGGCATAAAACATATGCTGGAATAGTTGGTGGTTCATTCCGCTGTGGCGACCCCTGATAAATAAGGGTCTAAGCCGAAGGAAAATAAATGAATGAATGAATGAATATTATATACGTTTTGTGTTAAAACATGTTTGTATTCATATATTTATTTATTTTTTTAACTTAAAAGATGTCTTTGGCATTATTATAAAATAAAAATGAATCAAATATGTTATCTTCTGCTGCCTTTATATTTCGTTTCACCCCACTATTGTGAACATATATTTATCTTACATGACAGACAGCCTCAACTGCATCACAAATAAATGCCTGTATTTCTAAATGAATAATGTTTATGTGATCGTCCCATCCCTGAAGGCTGAAGTGTGATAAATAGAGAAAGAGCGAGCATTGTGGGTCACGGGTCAGGGAAACACCTGTCCTATGTGCACCTTGCACTGTTGAGGAGCAGGACAGAGTCTGACTGATTTAGAGAAGAGGAGGTGCAGTCAGAGTTCACACGTCCCACTGAAGGAATGGACAGCTGCTCCCCGTCCGTCCTGCCATTCCAACCATCCCCGCGTAAAGGACACACTCGCTCCAAATATAGCGCAATTAACGTCACTCTATAAAGCTGGTGGAGTGGCCTGTTTCAGATGAGGCCTAAAGACAAGCATGAGCGACGCTGAAACGTTTTTACTCATGTGTTACAAAGGCATACTTAACCTCTGCACTAATCTGCCATAAGCCAGAAATGTCAATTACGGGCACTGGTGTTTACTCTGCTGAGTGTGATGTTTGAGAGCGAGCAGGAGAACCAGGCAATGCTGGGGATCAGGCGGATCAGGACAGATCATAGGAGAAAGCAACTTTGTTGTCATATGACACTTCAAATGACATGAAGTCAGTTTGTTTCTCATATAAAAACAACAAAAAAAAAAAAAAAAAAAAAAAAAAAAAAAAAAAAAAAAAAAAATATATATATATATATATATATATATATATATATACATATACATACATATATATACATATATATATACATACATATATATACATATATATACATACATATATATACACATATATATACATACATATGTGTGTGATATGTGATTAATATATATGTGATGGAGGTGACTTTTCTCTTAGAAATTTAATTTATAACTCCCCCTACAGTTAAAAAGAGGACTGGGCGATATTGCAAAAAAATAAATCATCATGATATCATGTTTCATATCATTTAATATAGATAATTATTGAATATTTTTTAACAATCCATTTATGAATATTAGGATTTTTTGTTATTTAGCCATTTAAATTTGCTAAGATTACTAAGGAAAATGGATTTAATAGTCAAAAAATAATAATATTAATATTAATATTTAAACAAAATATCTGATCTCTTTATAATAAAATAAACATAAGAGACTCTTAAACTTGACATAATATGTCACAAAGTGTGTGCAATGATAAAGGTAGTTCAACATCTGTCATGATAATCAAATGTGAGCTTTCAAGTAAAGGAACCAACCATCACTATTCAAATACATATTGCAACATTACAAATTGTGAAGTTGAATGACTACATTACCCCCTATGCTAAAAACTCTTTCAGATGGGGAGCTAGTGGCTGGGATGCACAAGAAAAGAAACCAAAGAGCCACTCGGGCGGCATCCTTACATCCATTTTTATTTACAATCTCCTCACTGCTGCTATGCGGCACTCATTTTCGCATGT
This sequence comes from Danio aesculapii, assembly GCF_903798145.1. NCBI lineage: Eukaryota > Metazoa > Chordata > Actinopteri > Cypriniformes > Danionidae > Danio > Danio aesculapii. Next base: position 31,206,222 of record NC_079458.1, read on the forward strand.
GTTGTTATTCTGATCTGAAGTTACATGTGCGAGCATGTGGTTTCCTTCACCATTTTCTATGGAGTTTCTCGTAACTAGGCAACCACCAACCATCTTCTCAGAGGATAACAAACGGACAAACCATTGCAGTTTTTTTATCTAGGTGTACCTGGAGAATACATGTCTTGTGTGCGCCGCTTGCACACCATACATGCGTCGTGTAAGTCGCGTGCCTCCATTGGAAATGACAAACTTACACCGCATTCAGCAGCCACATTTTAATAAAGCCATTTATTAAAACTTCATACCGAAGGTTTTTTTTATCATTATTGACAATGGTGTTCAGTCAATAAATATCATTACCAATTTTATCACCCAGCCCTAGTTAAACATATTAGTATTATAATTTTTAGATCTGTCCAGTCGTTTTGGTGGGAGTACTTTCAGCTTAGCTTAGCATAAACCATTGAATCGGACCATTAGCATCTCACTCAAAAATTTTCTTTTTTAAAGCTTGACTCTTGTGTAGAAGAGTACTAAGAAAGAATAAAAATGAAAAGTTGCTATTTTCTAGGCCGATATGTCTAGGAACTATACTTTAATGTTGCCATAAAAAACTGTGCTGTCATATCATGGCTGTGGCAGTGCAATGATATTACGTATTACGTGCATTAGCGAGATGCTAACAGTCTTCTCCGATTCAATGATCTATGTTAAGATAAACATACTGCTGCCAGACCCAGTTATCATTTGAATGGATTTTTTCATTTGACTGTTTATCTCTTGGAGGTTTATAAAATGAGTCTATTTACAAAAGAAGTGCAGTGTTTCTTTAAAGAAAGTTTTTGAAAACTGACACTGTGGTCCTTGGTTATTCATAAAAAGATTAATAAAATCATTATAGGAAAAAAATATTAGGCAAAAAAAAAATTATCAAAACAATTAACCATTTTATTAAGTTTATTAACAGTATTACCTGTAATCCACAGCCTCATCTGGAGCAAGAGCTTTCTTTTACATTTAATGTTGTCATTTGGGAGCTCACTAAGGTCTAAATAAGCTTTTCTACTCACCAGCTAATTAAGCTGCAAGTTTTTTGAAGTTATAAAGTGACTGGCCATCCACCAATCATAAACCACGCATATTAATTTAGTCAATTTACAAAGTGCCATTATTTGCATTTTATAAATCACCAAGGACCACCGTGAAGCTAAAAGTCTTCTTTAATGTTCTACTGAAGAAAAAACTTCACACACTTCACCGGCGCGTGCAGCCTCTCTCTATGTGTGTGCGCGACTTTGCATTGTTTCTCTTTAGGCAGCTCTTCCATGCGTTTTACATCTCAGATAATGAAGTCGCAAAAGATATGTGGATGATTCATATTACTTACACCTGCATATTCTGGATATATGTGAAAGACGTCGTGTAACGCGTTGAGTTATAAAAATACAGGACAGCTAACTCATGTAGCAGCAGAAAAATAAATCAAGGCTCACACAGGTCTCATCCTACATCTTGTGCTTTATTCTTCTGTCAGCAGTGTCACAATATATTACAGAAAATAACTTAATCCGAGCATCAGAGAAAAAGAAAGTCCCGTGCACATGTTACACACGTCTACAGAAAGTTCACACATTCACACACACATAGACACACGCAATAGCGATGTCTCTTAAAGCAGCCGCACCTCATTTTCACTCGTTACAAACACATGTCAGATTTTATATTAGAGAGCGGACATAAAGTTGATTATTTACACAGCAGAAAAGCGTGTGCCTGTAGGGGTGTGACGTGGAGCCGATCCGTGAATCACAGCACATAATGACAGATGACCAATCAGAGTCATTTGAGGGCGGGCCTTTCAGAGGAACTAGGAAATATGTCAGTCGTTTTCATGTTAGCTGAGTAGCTGTATATAATCAAAGTGAGATATATGAAAAATAACATGATTTCCTTCAAGTAAAACATGAGCACACATTGCGTTGCATCTTATAAACACAACCAAGCCTTAAAAATTACATTCTGGACCATCCCTTTAAAGACGAATAAGGGAAAATCAGGCCACCACAAGAGTAAAAACAGCAGATCTCTGGAAAAGACTCAATTTAATTAAGATCTAATCTCCCACGAGGCGCTCACACTGACAGATTTTACAGGTAGCCGTAAGACATGATTCATGTTTACAGTCACACATCCCATCCTGGAAGATGAGTTCTAGTTATAGACCTGCAGAAGATTATGTACCAGAGCCAGTGTGAGTCTGACCTTTCTCCCTTGACCTCTGTGTGTGGGCTTCGCTCCTGAAAACTGAGAAGTGTTTCTGGGACCTTTTCCATGAGAGGTGAGCGCCACAATAGAGCTGTAACTCGCCATGGCCACTTTTTATCTGAATCCGTTTACTGATAGCAATTCGCCACACGCACAGCACACTCAACCAGCCTGACATTCCTGATCCAGAGAACATTCTCTGCTTGATACGGACAACATTCTTTGGCTGCTGGCGGAAATATTTCCACAGGGAACTAGAACAATTACTGAGGAGCCGTTGAATGGTAGTGCTCTGTGTTGTTGAGTAATACATTTGATTTGTTTTTAGTGTAGTGTGTAATCTATATTTAAAGAGACAACATGAAGTGCTCATCTGAAAAAAAAGGTAAATATTCTAGGCATTTTAATATTCAATGTACATCCCTTGTCCTACAGTTTTTAAATAATAATAATTATAATAATCTTGCTGAAAAACAAATGATCTGAAGGGCAATTCTAGATTTCAACAAATATATAAAATAAATTATATATTATATTTTTGTTATATATATATATATATATTTATATATATATATATATATATATATATATATATATATATATATATATATATATATTTTTTTTTTTTTTTAAGACACTTCTATACAGCTTAAAGTGACATTTAAAGGCATAACTAGGGTAATTAGGTTAACTAGTCAGGTTAGGGTAATTAGGAAAGTTATTGTATAACGATGGTTTGTTCTCTAGTCTATCGAAAAAAAAATAGCTTAAAGGGGCTAATAATTTTGTCCCTAAACCAAAATAAAAGACTTTCTCCGGAAGAAAAAACATCATCTATATATGTATAGAAGAGCTTGTCTTTCCCACACACACCCTGAAAATAACACTCAAAAATCCATGATGAAAGCCTTACACTCCTCACACCTAAAGCTAACTTTCTGCTAAGGCTGAAACTAAAGTACAGACAGACATGAATGTTTTTTCCACAGCGTCTTGCTAAGTTTAATGACTCTCTTTGACTGCGATTACTAATTGGTTGTAGACTGTATATATATATATATATATATATATATATATATATATATATATATATATATATATATATATATATATATATATATATATATATATATATATATATATATGTATGTATATATATATATATATATATATATATATATATATATATATATATATATATATATATATATATATATATATATATATATATATATACATATATTGTGATTTTTATAATAGTTTTAATACATTTGGTTAATTTTTCATTTTAGTTTTAGGCTATGTTAACACAAAACCATAGCCTTTCCCATCATCATTCCCTTAATTTTTTTTTGCTCAATATATATATGTTGTTCATATGCCAGACCATATGATGTAGTTTATATGTCAGACCAGTATGTGACACTGTAATTCTGGAGATTATATTATATATGTATATACCTATATATATTAGAGCTGCACAATTAATCGAAAAAAGGTCGCGATCTCGATTCGACCCCTAGACGATCTTAATCCAGCATTTCTACGATTCTGCCAATCATATTTTCAAGTTCAGGGGTGAAGCAAAGACAGCTGCACGAGTCTTTTCATTGTTTCACATACATTGCTCAGCGACATGGACACCTCCAAATGAGTCACATACTGTATTTATAAGGTATAATTCAGCTAAAAATGTCATTTTTGTCTTGATATAATGCTGTATTCGCTGCCGGGAAATCACACGTAACGTGAGCTGCTGACCGTAAGCTGTTACCACAGAGAGGGCGGGCGCACGCTCTACTTATAATGATAGATGCTTGCGCGCCCTACATAATGATTGACGCGTGCACGTGTACTTTAGTGAACAGAACCTGCATAGGCTATGAATAACAGGTAATAAAGTTGTAAATAACATTCAGTTTGTGGCAAAGATGGATTGTTTGAGAGCAGCACTTAGCAATGAAAATGAAACCGAAAGCGAGCACATCATTTAAATAATCATATCGCATTTTAGAGTAATGATTACGCCAAGCATTTGATATGTTTTTTTCTTTCATAGCGAACACACAGTTGTTCATTAAAATAAATGTTTACAGTGTCAGTATAACTACTCTAGCCTATATATTGTTGATTTTACCAGTGAATAAAATGGTCTAATAATGTTGTCAATGACAGATTACAAGCATAGGCCTATATCTCAAACATAATTCAACATCAGAATTATTATAAATAGAATAGAATTATTTATAGAAACCAGTAGACCTACACATAATATTATTGTTGTTTTACCATATGTTTGAGAAAAAACAATAATAATTGCTGACTCATATGAATCTTTATTTTACATCTACAGAATCGTGAAAAAATTGTGATCTTTATTTTAAGCAAAAAAATCGCGATTCTCATTTTAGCCCGAATCGTGCAGCTCTAATATATATATATATATATATATATATATATATATATATATATATATATATATATATATATATATATATATATATATATATATATATATTTATTTATTTATTTATTTATTTATTTATATATATATATATATATATATATATATATATATATATATATATATATATATATATATATATATATATATATATATTTATTTATTTATTTATTTATATATATATATATATATATATATATATATATATATATATATATATATATATATATATATATATATTTATTTATTTATTTATTTATATATATATATTTATATAATTTTTTTTTTTGTTTTTTTTAGCAAGAAAAAACTTCAGGGATGATGATGGGAAAGGCTATGGTTTTGGTAACATAGCCTAAGACTAAAATAAAAAATTAACAAAATGTATTAAAACTATTATAAAAATCAAAACAATAAATATATATATATATATATATATATATATATATATATATATATATATATATATATATATATATATATATATATATATATACAGCCTACAACCAATTAGTAATCGCAGTCAAAGAGGGTAAAAAAAACTTATCAAGTAGCTGTGGAAAAAACATTCATGTCTGTCTGTACTTTAGTTTCAGCCTCAGCAGAATGTTAGCTTTAGGTGTGAGGAGTGTAAGGCTTTCATCATGGATTTTTGAGTGTTATTTTCAGGGTGTGTGTGGGAAAGACAAGCTCTTCTTGTGTGAAACTGTACCTGGTTGATGGAAGCTTGGAGATAATTCACGAGCCACAGCTCGGGCTAAATCTGACTCCTGACATGCTGCAAGAGCGGCCTGGTCTGCTGCTTCACTCTTAGTCCGTGCGTGGGACGTCCTGCACACAAACACACAGTAGAGAAAGTTAACAGAAGTTTTACAGCATTCAAATTTTAAACACAGTTAGAGTTGCTTTAAAGGGGTCCTTGATTATGATTTAGATTTTAAAACTTGTGTAAAGTTGTTGTTTGGGTATCAAAAACATCCACAAAGTTACAGCAACTTACTGCAAATGCAATTCAGTGCAAAGAATTCAGGTTTTAAAGAGATAGTTCACCCAAAAACGAAAAT